>NW_005873092.1:0-973 GCF_000147115.1 Myotis lucifugus
GATATTGGAAAGGAGCAAAGGAAAGGCTGACAGATGTATCTTGGCTGTAGGGGGCTCGGGGACTCTGTAATTTGCAATTTTCAAGATTGCCTTAAAGGCTCTCGGAGTTCATCGGGCATCCCACTCTCAGGAGAGGCCTAGAGCCCCTCTGCCATTTACTTATCTCGGACAGGAGAGCAGGGCTCAGCTCTGAGCCTCATCTGTGAGGAAATGATTTCAGGACCAGGAGGGGAAAACAAGCTGATTTAAGAACTTTATCCCTGAGCCCGCCTCTCATCCTAAAACCAAGCACACACAGCTTTGTTTGCCCAGATGCCTGGCATTTCCGCGCCCCTGGTTTTCAGGAAACCCTGCTGCAGCCTGAGAAAGACCTGTTGGGGTCCTGGAGCTCTCAACCCAGCAGCAGTGGGTCTTTGGGTCACCCCGCCTCTGAGCCGGCAGGTCTCACGCGTGTGTGCACATGAGGCGCCGAGTTGACATGCAGGCCCCGGGCTTCTCTCCCAGAGATGGGGATGCAGGGCCTGGGGCGCGTCCCAGGGACCCACGAGCCTCAGCGCTCGGATTCTGGAACGCTGGAGGCTGCAGGCCTCTCGGAGAAGCCCTGCCCTAGGACCAACCAACCCTTTCCAGGTGTGAGGAGGGGGCGGCAGGAGCTGGGATTTCTAGGAGCCCAATGTCATCACAGGGACCCTGCCACACAGGCACCTTAATTGGTCACAAGCCTCAGGGAGAAGCTCATTCCTGTGACCTTCTTGACCTCAGGGTCAGAGTGGACTAGCCAGAGACCCATCACCTTGGCAATGAGGCCTGAGGCGAGGAGCCGGCCATGCTCCCTCTGCCCCTCTCACAGGCTGCCCGCGGGGACCGGAGGACAGTCCGGCACAACTTCTGGAGGACGTGGCACCAGCTGCAGTTGAAGGTCAGGTTCGGAGGACACGCAGGCGTCGCAGCTTCGATGCTGCAGGCAGGCTTG
>NW_005873092.1:1388-2613 GCF_000147115.1 Myotis lucifugus
GGGCAGGAAATAAGCAGAAACTGGCCTGGCCTGAGAACGAGAGCTCTGGCGGGTTTGCGCCCTTGCGCACCCAGGGGGCCTAGAGCAGTGCCTGGCATGTGGGAGGCAGTTAACGTGTTTACTGTTATCCAGATGCTGTTGTTTTCCTCATCGTACAGAAGAGGGAGCTGAGGCTTGGGGAGAGTCACTGAGCTGAGAGCGGCAGGTCTGGGTGTGAATGACGATCTATCTGAGCAGAGGGTCTGAGCGCTTAGCCTCTGTGGGGTCCCTCTGCCCCAGCACCTGCCCTCACCCCACACCACCTTTTCATGAGCCTCTTCTAGAAGAGGGACCAGCCGAGGGGGGCAGGGGCTTGGAGATGGCCCGTCCACACCTCTGGAAGAATCTTGGATAATCTCTCCTTCCCCCCCAATAGGTAAGGAAGTGAGCCTGAACTGGGGGTTGGGGGGGGGGGGTTGGGGGAGGGATGCAGTCTTCGGAAGGCAAAGCTAATTGGCCCCCCAGGGGCTCCAATCACAGCCTCCGTAACACTGTCCCCTCCCCCACCAGCTGCATCCACAGGGGAGCCCATGTCCTGGCCATTCCCAGTGACTCTGCAGGCCCCTAAATGGCCCCTCGTTAAACTGAAAACAAACCCTGGGTGCCTCGTGGGTGTTGATAAGACCCCCTGACCTTCATTTCTCATCTGCATGTCGGATGTCCTGCGTGCTAGCCAGTGCTCACCACATCCACGGGAGGGTGGGAAGCGGCTCACGCATACGAACAGTGTCCCAGAAACTCATTCCCAGGACAGTGCACTTCCTCCGCCCGCCAGGCAGTCAGCCCTGTCCTTGGATGTCCCTGCTCCTACATGAAGTGTGATTTGAGTCCTAGGAGCGGAGATCTGCTCTCACCAGTTCTTGAGAAACCACCGGTTCTCAGGCCCCAGGCCTCTCCGGCCCAGAGGGAGGGCTGAGGGCTGCAAACTGTCCTCGCCCTGTGACCCCATGGTGTCTGGGTCCTTCCTCTTGAGCCCAGACTCAGACTTGTGACCTAGCATTCGAGACCCTCCTCCTCCTCTTCTTTCTCCATCCTGTGCTCCCAGAACCTCCAGGGAAGAGGAGAAGGTGGGGGTTGGGAAACAGGCAAGAAATGCCCCTGAGGGCAGGGGAAAGGCCATGGCTGGGAGGCACCGTAACGGCAGAAGAAGAAATTAAAACCCTCTTTAAAAATCCAAGGAAGGGAG
>NW_005873092.1:3045-31294 GCF_000147115.1 Myotis lucifugus
CCAGATCCTGACGAGCATCCCACCCTGATCCTTCAGGTAAACAGCAGCAGCAGGGGCCTCGGCCATGACCTGCTTTCACCTGTAGGTGCGTGGGGTGCAGAGAGGGGAGAGGGCCAGGGCCCCATGGTTCTTGGAGAGCTGCTGGCGAAATCCTTTTATGGCCTTCAGCCTGTGGACTCCAGCATCCCCCTCCTCTGAGGAAAATCCACTGATAATGCATTGACCCATAATGCATTTCCACCCTTCTCTCCCTGATGGATCAATTCCGTTCCTGGATTATTTTTCCTGGGGCTCCGTCTAAGTCCTGAGAGGCGCCTCTCTTCTGGGTTTCAATGATGTGTGAATAACAGTAGCTATCGTCTGTCAAGCACAGACCACACCCCAGGCCTGAGAAGTGCTGGGTAGTGTCAGAGCTGCCATTCGTGTCCTCAACTCTCCCTACTGTGGTTCTAACCCTGACCAACGCTCTGGGAGGGAGGTGCTGGTAGGCCCAGGTGACAAATGAGAAATGGAGGCCCAGAGTTGCTCGGTGGCCATCCCCACAGGGGTCAGTGGTGGGCCTGGGAATGGCACGCAGTCTGTTTGACTCCAAAGATCTTTCTAGGGCACAACTGTCCTAGACTGCCTTCCCCTGTCAGTAGGAACCACCCCTGCTTACTTGGCAATGGGGTGAACTCCACGGCCGACGTGCTGGTGACCTTGCTGGGGTCCAGCTCCACACGGTGGTATTCAAAGATGGCCCTTCGCCGGGATTCTGAAACAGAGGCAGAGCCTATCATCAGGAACAGGTCCCGGGCAGAGGGCTCTGAGGCCTGTACCAGGAGCCTGAAGGGGGGCAAGAGGTTGTAGTGAGTGGAACTGAGGGCAAGAAGTAAACCCTTCAAGCTGGGATAATGATGCAGGTGCTGCTGGGAGACGGAGGACAGGTGGACAGGAGTTGACCTTGAGAGATCTGTGTGTTATCAGCAGGTTTAACTACTCGGTGCAGAGGCCTGGCTGCTCCTGGGGTCAGGACACAGGAGATGCCACGCTCCTGCGTGCCTTCGTGTCTTCACAGCTGCTGCTCACTTGACCTATAATGCATTTCCACCTTCTCTGCCTGTCAAGCTCACCCTCCTACATCCAGCTCAAAGGCTACTTCCTCTGACAAGCCCCCCTGGGCCACTCCCTCCTCTTCCCCACCCAGGCCAGGTGCTCTCTCCTACTGCACTCACCACCTTGTATGGTCGCTAGGTTTTATCTGGAGGGTGGGGGCATGAGGCTGTGAACCTCTGGTCCTGAACCTGACCCGCAGGGAGCACTCTGCACGTGTCTGTGGAAGGACAGGCTGACCTTGGAGAACCTCTTCCTTCCTGGCCAGAGCGGGGTTCAGGGCCTGGAGCCAGGCTTATGTCCTGCCTCAGTCCCTGCAGAAACTTCCTACAGGACCTCAGAGTCAGGACACCCAAGTTTTGATTTGAGTTTTGTTCCCAACTCACTGGACAACCTTAGGGTCTCAGTTTCTTGTCTGTGAAGTAGAAAGACAAAAAACACATGCTACAACCACCTTTGGAATTGTGGATGAAAAGACTTTTCCTAAAATGGCAATCTGAGGTGCTCTGACATTTCCCACCACACCTCCATAATCACCCAAGAACCATAACTTGGGGTTGGTTTCCTGTGGCTCTGAGAAGCAGGAAGCCAGCCCCTGCGCTTTGTGAACGGGTTCCATATGAGGGGAAAGGGCCACTTGGTGTTTGGTCGACCCAGCATCTTCTTCTTCCGGATTGCTTCTTCAATTCCCTTTGGGGGAACTTCCCCCACCCCCTGCCTACATGATCTGCGCAAGTTGCCTTCTTCCTCCATGACCCTGCCTCCCTGGCCACACAGTGATTGGTCCAGGGCTGAGCATCTGATGGAAGCTGGACCAATCGGAGACCTTCCCTGGGACTTTGCACCTGTAACCAAGAGCCCCCTTTGCTCTTTCCTAGTGAAGCTAAGATGCAAGCTTGGAATCCATGAATGGCCACAGTTCCAAGCTCATGGGGAAGGCCAGAAAGTGAAATTATCTTGTGGACAGAAGCAGAAAGGACGGTGGCATTCCAGGCTCTGCAGTTCCAGATGCTGCCCTGGTCCCTGTCTTGCCCGTTGTCAGCTCTCCTGTGCTCTGTGGGCTACTTCAGTATCCCCAGTGGACCCTTTCCCCCACATCACCTAGTCCAGTGGTTGGCAAACTCATTAGTCAACAGAGCCAAATATCAACAGTACAACGATTGAAATTTCTTTTGAGAGCCAAATTTTTTAAATTTAAACTATATCGGTAGGTACATTGTTATTAACTTAATTAGGGTCCTCCTAAGCTGGCCTTTGCTAAAAACATCCTCAATCTGATTGAGGTACGTTCGCTGAGGTCGACCCCTTCCAACTCTCCCATCCACACTCATCTTGTATACTTGTTTCGTCTATCTCCTTTCGTTCATCCTCTCTCTATGTCCAAACCATCTCAACATACCTTTCTCAACACTACATCTTCTTTCACTCCACAATGTTCCCTAAAATTAACTTAATAAACTTTACTGAAAGTTTTAAGTCAACTTCGCACTGTACGTGCGCGCCCGCACGTGGTATTTTGTGGAAGAGCCACACTCAAGGGGCCCAAGAGCCGCATGTGGCTCGCGAGCTGCGGTTTGCCGACCACGGACCTAGTCCGAGTTGGGTTTTTGTCAGTAGAAGCCCAGAGTAGGCGAGGATATAATTTTCTCATTCAGCTGAAGGTGGTTTGGAGGAAAGTTGGCAGTAGCATTCAGTTGGGGCATCCATGAAAGAGAGGGTGTCCTGTGCAGTTGCTGGGTGCCCGTTCCCTCCTTTATGAGGAATCTGATGCTGAAAAAATCTCTCATCTTGGGGTGGTGAACACACAATACAATATACAGAGGATGTATTATAGAATTGTACACCGGAAACCTATGTAATTTTACTGACAAATGTCATCCAAAGAAATTAAATTTAAAAAAAATTATATATAAAGAATATCTCAGCTATGTTTCTTTCATTACTTATTCCCTAATCTTGGAATTGTTCCCTCCTACTTAACCCAGCATTGA
Organism: Myotis lucifugus; assembly: GCF_000147115.1. Lineage (NCBI taxonomy): Eukaryota > Metazoa > Chordata > Mammalia > Chiroptera > Vespertilionidae > Myotis > Myotis lucifugus. Next base: position 6,129 of record NW_005873092.1, read on the forward strand.
ACCCCAGGTGGGTCTGGTGCCCAAGCGAGCTCTCTTCCCACCCACCCCGCTGCCCCCCCGCAGAGTAACGGCGGACACCTCGGCCCCTGAAACCCACGAGACCGCAGAACATCCTCGAAACACATTCCATGCAAACTGCTCTGGCTTCGATGCCAGCAACGCTCCCTTGGAACGAAACAGGAATCTGCAGCCCCACCGCGGAGGCCTGTGCCTGCGGTGCTGGCGCTCCCCGCTCCTGCCACCAGGAGGGTCTGTTACCCACGGGTCAGGGGCCGCTCTGGGCCGAGTGGGAAGGGGAGGAATGTGTGGGGACCCACAAGAATGTGGAGGAAGAGAAGTGCTGCCTCCGGAGGGGACCACACAGGGAGGGGCGGCTTAGGCTCCGCCCTCCCATCTGTGTGACCTTGGACACGGGACCAAGCTCAGTGAGCCTCATCCACAAATGGAACTAGTTATTCTACTCTTAGGGGCTGTTCTGGGAAGTCAAGTAGGCAACTCCGGCCGGAGGAGCCACTCACAGTGTGCGGCTCCTCTTCCTCCTCACCACCCGCTCCCTTTGTTTGGTTTTCCTGTGGCTGAGACTCCGGGGCATTTTCAGCCTCTCCCAGCCCCTCACACTCCTTCCCTCCCCCCACCCCAGCGTGTTTCTTGTCAGTGATTCTCCAGAGGGTCCCTCAGCTCCTCGGCAACTCCTGAGGATGCTGTGGATGGAGCGCCCCCCTGAGAGGCAGCTGACCCCGGGGGTATCGGTGACCCTCCTCTGAGCTCCACGGCGCCCCTTGCAATGCCCCGTGTCATCTGTTACACTGCCCCACCTACATTCACTTTGCTGGCCACCTGCCCCTCCAGGCCGCCAGCTCCCAAGGACAGAGCCTGCAGGTTACTTGTCTCTGCCTCCCAACCCCAAGCACCAGGCCCTGCACAATACAGGACATCAAAACACGACAGTAGCCCTAGCCGGTTTGGCTCAGTGGATAGAGCGTCAGCCTGTGAACTGAAGGGTCCCGGGTTTGATTCCGGCCAAAGGCACATGCCCAGGTTGTGGGATCGATCCCCAGTAGGGAGCATGCAGGAGGCAGCCGATCAATGATTCTCTCATCACTGATGTTTCTCCCTCTCCCTTTCTCTCCGAAATCAATAAAAATACATATTTTTAAAAAATGACTGTGCATGAATGCACGAATGGGTTACAGATAGAAAACCTCAGCAACATATTATAACTTCAGCCCGCAGCCCAACGAAAGCACGCCCTTCCTCCCCAGCCCACCACAGATTATGGCCTTTCTCCGAAGGGCCACCCCACTGGGCCAGCGAAGGCGAGACAAGTTACAGCTCCAAGGAGACGAGTTGGCTGGCGGGACTTTTCTGCCTGCAAGGATGCAGGGACAGCCACCCTCGGCTAGGACAGTGAAACGGAGGGACAAAGGGTCAGGGTTGGGGCACAAAAGGAGACAGGGGTTTGTCAAGGAAGCCGATGTCAGAGACCAAAAGCAGCATCCAGGGAAAGCGGGGTCCCCAGCAGAATCTGGGGGTGGGTCTCCCCACCAGTCGGGCTCAAAGTGGAGTTGGGGTTGTGCCTCAAGTGAGGGGCAGCCAGAGGTGGTCAGATGTCCTCCAAAGGCCACCACGGCCCTCCCAGCAGGGCAGGGGGACCAGTGTGGCAGGAAGGAGGCGGCGGGTAGGTGTGCGCAAACATACCTCTGATTTAAAATACTTGTTCATTTCAACCGCCAACGTATACTTATTTGAGCGTAAGGCTCTGGTCATACTTTTCTTTCTTCTACAAACAGAAGCCTTAACATCCCCGCGGGCTGATTTGCTCTTGGATTATTTTGCCAACATCTGGGGCCCGCCGGAGGACAATGACGTCTGTCGGAATGGCCAGCAGATCCCTCCCGGAACCGAGACGGAGGCCACCCCAAAGCCACATGTTTGGCCGTTTGAGACGTTCTGTTTTATCTCTGCTTCCACTCATCAAAGATTCAGAAATCCTAAGGTCCAGACACGGAGAGTCCTGCACCCGATTGAGAAACGCCCAGGGTGCAAAAGGGGTTTCCGTGTCCCGTTTGTTGCCACACAGACACCATGGAAACGGCCTCGTTCGAAAAGAGAGCTGCATCGTCCAGAAAAACCAGGTGGGTAGGCCCCGCTACCAACGTCCCTCCAAGATGGGTGGTTACGGTATAAACAAATGTCAGACGGTGGTCTGGGGAAAAGTGTTCACCCGCTCATTCATGTATTTGCTCATTTGGTTATTCCTTCAATAATTATGCATCGAGCCTCAGAGATAAACACAATGAGGGGCCTGCCAAGTAGGAAGGGGCAGACCGAGGAGAGGAAGCAAGAAATGGCCAGGCTCGGCGAGCAGCGCCGAGGGAAAAGCAGAAGCGGAAAGAGGGGAGGGAGACAGGGCCCCCAGACAGATACAAAGCTCCAGTGGAGGGTTCTGTGAAGGACCCTTTATCCAGAGAGGCCAGAGGCGAAACAGGCCCGACCCGGGGATGACAGGTCCCCGCCCACCACACCCTCACTTGGCTGGTCCTTCGCCCTCTTCTGCAGCCAGTTCCGGAGCCTCCCACCCAGCGGCCAGCACAGGCCTCTGACACATTTCTGGACTCACATCTGCCTTTGAAAGGAAAGGAAAGTTCTGGTAAAGGAGAAGGCCCACATGTGAAGGGCCATCCGAGGCCATTCTGGGGCCAGCCAAGGGGCAGTCTATAACTTGGAGCCTTTAATAATGAAATCTCCCTTAATTGATTCCACTTACTCAGAATCTGTCAGTTCTGACATTGGCTCCACTCAAGTTGCTTTTTTTACTGTCCATAAAAGAAAAGGTTTCTTAAACAAATGAATAGGTTGAGGAGAGCGGCTCCCGCCACGATGGAACAACAGAAGCGCAAGGGGCCAGAGTTGCCGCTGGTTCCGGTCAAGGGGCAGCGGCACGAGTTGCTGTTGGGAGCGGCGGGGTCGGGCCCCGGAGCGGGACAGCAGCAGGCGGCCCCGGGAGCTTTGCTGCAAGCGGGGCCTCCTAGGTGTTCCTCCCTTCAAGCCCCAATCATGCTTCTCTCAGGACATGAAGGGGACGTGTACTGCTGCAAGTTTCACCCCAATGGATCCACCTTAGCATCTGCAGGATTCGACCCCCTGATGTTGCTGTAGAAGGTCTATGGTGACTGTGATAACTATGCAACATTGAAGGGACACGGCGGAGCAGTGATGGACTATAACACAGATGGCAGTCTGCTCTTCTCAGCATCCACAGATAAACGGTGGCAGCGTGGGACAGCGAAACAGGTGAGCGGGTGAAAAGGCTGAAGGGACGTACTTCCTTTGTGAATTCCTGTGACCCGGCCAGGAGGGGCCCCCAGCGTGTCGGCACTGGCAGTGACGATGGGACCGTTAAGCTTTGGGGCATGCGGAAGAGAGCGGCCATGCAGACATTTCAGAATACCTCCCAGGGGTTGGCTGTGACCTTCAATGACACAAGCCATCAGATTATTCCTGGTGGGACAGACAATGATATCAAGGTCTGGGACCTGCGTCAAAACGAGCTGACCGACACCACGCGAGGCCATGCAGAGTCAGTGACTGGCCCGAGTGTACGTTCTGAGGGCTCTTATCTTCTGTCCGATGCAACGGACAATACAGTGCGGGCCCGGGATGTCCGGCCATTTGCTCCCAAAGAGAGATGTGTCAAGACATTTCAAGGAAGTGTCCACAACTTTGAAAAGAATCTTCTGAGATGTTCTTGGTCACCTGAGGGGAGCAAGATGGCAGCTGGCTCAGCCGACAGGTTTGTGTACGTGTGCGACACCACAAGCCGGAGGATGTGGTATAAGCGGCCGGGCCACGCTGGCCCCATCAGTGAAGTGGCTCTCCACCCCGGTGAGCCCATCGCTCCCTCAGCATCCAGTGCCAAGAGACTGAACATGGGGGAGGTCCAGTGAAGAAAGGAATGGAAGACTCCACGGCTGCCTGACCTCAGACTGCATCCGTGGCATCAAGTGGTGGCCAAGCCAGCATCCTCCCTTCAGATGCAGATCAAGAAACCAGGAGGAGGTGGCCGTAGCCCAACAACCACATGCGTCTCATTTCACCAGGATGGGTGATTAAAGCCAGCTTACAGAGGCCTCTAAAAACCGCCTGCCAGGTTTCAGGGACGGTTTGGTTTTTTCTTCTTTACTTTTTCTTTTTTCTTCAAAGGGACAGACGTTGGTTGGTTTGTAGCTTCCCGTTTTCTCATCCAGATTGAAGACAGGGAATGTAACTGAAATTTGCTTATTGGGGATTTATTTTAATAATTGGCTTGTATATTTTATTTCTGTGTTTCTCTGAGTCATTTCGTATTAAAAGCCAAATAGATGCCTTTTTACAAGAAAAACACACACACACACACACACACAAACGAAGAGAGGAGATGACATGGACGCCTGGGACCCCCTCCGGCCGAATGGAGAGTGGGTTTCGTGCGCCTCTGCAGAAGGATGCTGCTCACTGCACAGGACTCCTTTCCCGGCGTCAGTGCACCCTCTGCAGACTCCGCTCCAAGCCCGTTGTGGAGCACACAGCTAACTGGGGAGGAGGCGGATGAGCAGGTCGTGTGATGGGTTTAATAGTAAAGGTATTAACAACGTGCTAGGTGAGTGGAAAAGGACACCAAGGATTTTGTGGCAGGAAGGCGGCAACAGCTGAGCTTTGCCAATTGATAAAAGAGGGGTAGTGGATACAAGGAACTGTGTCACAGGGATTTAGATTGCCCTTGGCATGCTTGGGGAACACCGGGCATACACACCAGTGCTGCCCAGACAGAGTGGTGGGCAACAGGAGGGTTTGGAGCTGAGGCTAGAAAGTCAGGCTGCACGGGGCCTCGAATGCCACTCTAAGCATTGTGACTGGATGCTTCAGGCAACAAGGAGCCGGAGAATGACATGAGCAGATCTGTCTTGCAGTGACAAGAAGGACTGGGGGCCAGGCTCAGGCTTCTGTGGACACAACAGCCCAGCACAGAGCACGTGGAGTCACCAAGGCCAGCAGTTCCCACGACAGAGCCCCTGGGCCTTCTCCGGGTCTCTCAGGAACAGGCGCAGCTGCCCTCCTGTTTTTTCAGGTGCACGGTGCTTCCGCCCGCCCACCCCCCTTCGCTCCGCCTCCCTGCATCTCCCAGGCTTGCTCTCAAACAGCCTTTCATTCCAGAATCACAGAGAAGCCTCAGATGCAGGCACTCCCAGGGGATCCGACTTCCTCTAGTTCACCCTCATTCAACAGCTGGATCCAACACACATTTCCTGAGACTCTGCCGTGCACAGCCCTGGGAGGGAGACGCAGACGGAATGGACTGGATCCTGCCCAGCGGTTCAGTGATGCCTGGGGCGGTGGGAGTGGGCACCGCTGTCCTTCCTGCAAAAGGCTGGGGTGTGTGCACTCAGGGCTGTGGGTGTTTGGGGGACTGAGGAGGAAAGGACCACCCCTCTGGGTGGAATGGAAGTGGGTCAGACTCAGAAAGTCTCGAGGGTGGACCCAGAAGATCTGGTTTTCACGTCTCCCTTTCACAGCTGTGTGACCTCAAGCAAGTCACTCCACCTCTCTGAACCTCTGTGTTCATGTAGAAAGGGACAAACATACAGTCGTCCTCCCTTATCTGCGGGGATATGTTCCCCGGCCCCCAGTGGAGAGTGCCAAACCCTATCTATACTCTTTTTTCCTATACCTACATACCTGTGATAAAGTTTCACTTATAAAGTAAGCGCAGTAAGAGATTAACAACAACTAATAATAAAATGGAACAACTATAACAATATTCTGTCATAAAAGTTATGTGAATGTGGTCTCTCTCAAAATATCTTAGGCCTGTATTCACCCTGCTTGTGGTGATGTGAGATGGTACAGGCCTACGTAATTCGATAAGGGGAGGCAAATGATGAAAGGCATTGTGACATAGCATTAGGCTACTACTCATCTTTTGTTATTTTTATTTTTTATTTTTAATCCTCACCCAAGGATATTTTCCCATTGATTTTAGAGGGAGTGGAAGACAGAGGGAAAGACAGCGAGAGACATCGATGTGCGAGAAACACATCAACTGGTTGCCTCCTGCATGCGCCCTGACCAGGGCCCAGGCCAGGGAGGAGCCTGCAACTAAGGTACGTGCCCTGGACCAAAATCAAACCCGGGACCCTTTGGTCCTTGGTGGATGCTCTATCCACTGAGCCAGATTTGTGGGAAGCTGATATAGGGTTAAGCCTCGGACTGACCTGTGGGCAAAGACAAAAACAATTCCCAGCTTAGAGAGCACAGTCCTCTTAGCATAATTAGGCTTGACCTTGTATAAAGCTCCCTAGATCTTACTCGGGAAGCTAATGGGCTGAGGGAAGTGCAACAAGAACAAAAACAAGTGAAACTTACAACAGTGTAACTTACTGTGTAACTATAGAAACCACTACCTTGTTTACCGCTCACTATAAAATAAAGGCTCAGCTTGCCTTGGGATTCTCTCTCTGTGGCCTCAGCCAGGCACAGGGAAGATCCACGGAGACTAAGGAGAGCTAGAGAGTTCTGAACGCTGTCTCCGTGTAAAACATCCTTCGCCGACTCCGTCCACACCTTTGGGAACCCCTGGACCCCCGGGGCTGGACCCCAGCACAGATTGGCTACGGCTACTCATCTGTTTTTAGTTTTTAATTAAATGTATTTGGGTGACATTGGCTAACAGGATCATAGGTTTCAGGCTTTGATTTCTATGTTACAAGATCTGTGCACGGCACTGTGTGCCCACCACCCACGTCGAGTCATCGTCCATCACAATATATTAACCTCCCCCCCCCCATTCATCTCCTGATGAGACGGCTGCTAGGTGACTAAGGGGCGGGAGTGTACGCAGTGTGGATACGCTGGACAAAGGGATGATTTATGGCTGCTACTCAGAACGGCGTGCAACTTAAAACGTATGGTTTGTTTATTTCTGGAATTTTCCATTTAATATTTTTGGACTACGGTTGACTCTGGGTAACAGAAACCATGAAGAGCAAAACCACGGATAAGGGGGGACTATCGTACGTTCGCTTCCAATGTTGGGAGGAAGACCCAATAAGACACTGTAAGGCTCAGGGCCTGGGGACGGGGTTATAATCAGATGGGAAGCAGCCTGCCTCTGGGTATTCGCACTCTCCCGTCGCGTGTGGGCTGGGCCTTGTGACTTGCTTCCAACCAGTGGACTACGGCAAGGAGCGATCGGATGGCGCTTCTAAGATGAGGTGACAAAAGGCCTGGCTCCCATCTTACTCGCCCGCCCCTGCTGTCTGCCTTGTCTGCTCTGATGGGAGCCAGCTGCCGGGCTGGGAGCTGGCCTCGGGCAGGTCCGCGTGGCAGGAACTGAGCGGGGAGCTGGGTTCTGCCAAGACCATCCTGAAAGCGCTCGGAAGTGTATCTCTCCCCCAACAACGGTTGAGATGACCGTCGCCCTGGCCTGTGGGAGACCCTGAGCCAGAGGACCCAGCTAAGCTGCGCTTTGCTTCGTGATCCACAGAAACGCTGAGATAACGTGTTTGTTGCTTTAAGCCAGGAAGTGTCAGTGTGACTTGTTATGCAGCAGTAGCTAACAAATACAACCAGGGTGATACTGAGACCTCTAAGCACCCAGCTCAGCACCAGCGTTGATCAGTTAGAGCAGATGCGGTCAGCAGCAATGGAGCAGGGTCCTGCAGGTCCCCGCTGAGCCGCCAGCTAGAGCACGGGTTCAGGAAGGGGGTCTGGGGAGGGGCAGGGGAAGTGGTGGGGACCCATCTTATGGGAATACTCACACAGGGGCGTAAAAGTACCTACTTGCAAGAATATTCACTGCAGCATTGTTTTTTATTTTATTTTTTTGTTAATCCTCAGCCAAGGATATTTTCCCATTGATTTTTAAGAGTGGAAGGGAGAGGGAGACAGTGAGAGAGAGAGAGAGAGAGAGAGAGAGAGAGAGAGAGAGAGAGAGAGAGAGAGAGAGATACATCGATGTGAGAGAAACACATCGATTGGTTGCCTTCAGCCTGCAACCGAGGTACATGCCCTTGACTAGAATTGAGCCTGAGACCCTTCAGTCCACAGGCCAACGCTCTATCCACTGAGCCAAACTAGGGCCACTGCAGCATTATTTGTTGCAGCAAAAGATTAGAAACAACTGAAAAGTTTGCACACAGGGAACTGGTTAAGTTAAGGACGTCCATGCCGTGGGTATCATGCAGCCAGTGGACAGGATGAGAAATGTGCTGACGTGGAACGAGGGGCAGGATGTACTTTGTTCAGGAGAACATGGCATCATAGACCACCATTTGTGTTAAATGTATGTACATACACAGATCTGAGGGCTTGTAGCTCTAGAAATAACCTGGTAGCCCTGGTTGCCTCAGAAAGGGAAACTGGGGTGGGGGTAAGGGATGGGAGAGAACCCCGATTTTTCTGTCCCCTGAGCCCCCTGTGATGTTCCTCCCATCACCTGGGTGGGTGGGGAGGCAATGATGGCTGTGTTCTGGGGAGACTCGTAAACCCTAACTTGGTGTCTGGAGCTTCTGTAAATGGGGGGGTGCTGAGTGGCAGGGCCCCGGCTCATCTGCCTCCAATAACCAGAGCAGTGCCTCCTGCTGAGCTTTTATTGGGAAAATGGTTTCTCTGCTTTAATGAAGAAGCCTTGGGACCTCGCGACGCCCCCTTTCTTCCCTCAGTTCCCACTCAACTCTCTACTCATCCACCTGCTCCCCGCCACCCCCAGCCCCAGCCTGGGTCCGTGTGAGCTGAGTCCAACCCAGTGGAGGTCTCTGCTGGCTCCCTGGGGACTCACCTGGAACGTCCGGGGACGTATTGAGCGTCATGAAGGCGTCCGATAGGCCGGCTTTGACGGGGTGCTGGGAGGAGCTGATTTCCAGGACAGACATGGGGATCTGCAGCAGGGAGAAGAGGCTCCATCTATCCCCAAACCCTCTCGGGCCAGCCTAGCTTCCCCTCGGAGCCCCAGCCCCACCTGCCTGCTTGGCACCGCCTCCTGGAGGGTGTGGAGACCTCTCACACCCAAGGCCTCCCCCATTCAAATGCCAAGTCTTCCCCACACCACCCCCAGCACATTTCCTTGCTCTACACTCCATCTTCGTGAATGGCATCTCCACGCAGGCCTGGGAGTCACCCCTGCCCTTCCCTTTTCTTCATTTCCCCCCCTCTTCCATCTAATACATCTCTAAATCCTGTTAATTAACCAGCTAACTGGCTCTCAAATCTGTCTAGTTCTCTCAACCGTCCCCCACCAGACTCCAAGTTGGCAACATCTCTTTCCTAACTCATCTCCCAGCATTCCCTCTGAGCCCCCAACAATCTGTTCTCCGCTCAGAAGCCAAAGTGACCTTTGTGGAGGGCAAATCGGGGGTGCCCTTGCCCTGTCTTGCCCCTCACTCTCTCCCCTCCGGCCGTGCTGCCTTCTCTCAGTGCTGTGTACCAGCCAGGATCCATCCTGTCACAGGACCTTTGCACATGCTTTTCTTCCTCCCAGAACACACTTCACTCTCCTCTTCGCTTCCTTAACTCCTATGCCTCCTGCAGATTTTAACTCTTTTCCTTAGGAGCCTCCCCCGGCTCCCACTGAGAGAAAGAGCCCATGACAGGCTCCCATGGCACCAGGCACCTCTGCTTAGGACCACGTGTTACCGTGACAATTTTACATCTGTCTCTGCAATTGCTGTCCATCGTCTCAACAAGACTGACCCTCTACGAGGGCAGGGGTCACAACCAACTTACGAACTGCGGATCCCCAGCATCACGCCCTCTGCCAGGCACAGTTCAGATTCCCTACAAGGGCTTGCTGAACGGGGAAACAGCTCCCCGGGACCCAGGCCTCTCTCACTCACCTCTTTGTAGCCAAACACAATGCGGCCGTCACGGTGCAGAGCCGCCTGGAAGGTGAAGCTGCCCCTGTCCTCCCGGCCTTGGAGGTAGACATGGTCCCACTGAACAACAAAGACGGTCCCTGTGGAGAGCAGCACAGACCTGGCTGTCGGGGAGGTGGTGCAGGGGGAGGGCGCTGCAGGAACCGTGGCCCGCGTGGATTGTCACGGGCCGGGCCCCGTAGGGACGATGGGGGCAGTTTGCAAATCTGACTGAAGGCAGGAGCTGGGCAACCCACCAACATCAGCCTGGCTCCCACGCTGGGGAGGAACCAGAACACCCTATTTCAGCCCCAGATACCAGGCCTGAGCGTCTCTCGCCCCAGGCACGCCCCTGCCTGCCTATCCCGACCCTTGAGATAAAAAGGAGGAGCAATAGAAGGAATGCCAGTTCTGGGATGGGAGGGTGGGTGTTTGGGGGACAACGTGGCGAGATTAAGAAAGAATAAAGGTCCCTAGTATTTGTTTCACCTCTACGAAGAGCCAAGCATGTTCATCTCGTTATCTCCTCAGATCCTGCTAGGAGCCGGCATCCTGTCGCCAGCGTACAGGCGAGGAAACAGTACAGAAAGGTGGGGTGGCTGCCTTGCTGTGTGACTGTGCCAAGTCCCTGGCCCTCTCTGGGCCTTGCACGTATCTAACGGGGCTGGGCCAGGGGAGCCTGGTGCGAGGGGACTTAGACTCTGCCGTCTGGCCTCACCATTGTCAAAGTAAGCCACTGTGGAGTTGTCGGAGTAGCCGGGGTTGAAGTTGGCCATGAGCGGGGCCACGTACTGAGTCGCCGTGAGCATCCGATGGGTCACGTCACCAGTGAAGATGAAGCCTGGAGGGGAGAAGCGCAGAGGAACCACCGGCCATGGCCCAGAGGGGTCGCTCCTATGCTCGTCCCCCAAGGGCAGACGGAGCAGTGCAGGCAGGCAAGGCTTGAACCTCTGTCCCCTCGGCCCAACGGGTGGGCTCAGGGTCCGGTGTGTCTGAAGCAAAAGGGTCCCAGACCAGAGAAGGTCCTCCCTGCCCCTCAGGAGGCACAAATCCCCCCTTTCCCTTTCCCTGGGAACACGCACAGGAATCAAAGATGGGCTCCTGCTCAGAGCCGTCTCCTTTCCCCTCCCAATCACAGACTCAGAAGCACAGGGACCACGGGGAATGCCCACACCTGCTTGAGCTGGCCCAGAGGGACACACACACACACACACACACACACACACACGGACAAGTCCGCGTCCGCTGATGAGACCGAGGTATTCGGTCTCCCTCCTAGAGTGGGCTCCCGAGACAGCCAAAGGTGGGTCCCCCTCCATTCCATCTCCAACGACCCTCCCCAGGTAGGGCCCCCAAGTTCCGGCTGAGAGCTCCAAATCCTCCCCCAGCCCTACTGGCACAGCCTTACCTCCGGTTGCTATGGTGATCTGCCGCAGAGGATGCCCGTAGAAAGGGAAATCGAAGGACAAGACCACTCTCTGCGGGGGATGGGAGAGAGTCAGCAGGGGCCAGGCTACAGGCCAGGGGGCTGGGCATCTACACTACTCCATGCTTGTCTGGACAGGGCGGGGGGCAGGCTGCCAGACCACAGGTGGGCACCCCAACTCAGGCCAAACCACCCAGAAACCCCCTGAAGGCACCTCCCAGATCACAGACCCTAGGCCAGTGATGGCGAACCTATGACACGCGTGTCAGAGTTGACACGCGAACTCATTTTTTTGGTTGATTTTTCTCTGTTAAATGGCATTTAAATATATAAAATAAATATCAAAAAATATAAGTCTTTGTTTTACTATGGTTGCAAAGATCAAAAAATTTCTATATGTGACACGGCACCAGAGTTAAGTTAGGGTTTTTCAAAATGCTGACACGCCGAGCTCAAAAGGTTCGCCATCACTGCCCTAGGCCATGCCCACTGACCAGGCGGTGTGGGTTGTCCCCAGCCTCCCGGCCCAGGGCAGCGCTGCCAGGAACTGGGCACTCACCGAAGCCTGCCGGTGGGTGTTGGAGAGGATTCTGTGGACCTTCACGTGGCTCCGGTTGGCCTTGGCCACGTCCACCCACAGCTCCCGGCTGCGAGGCTCGCTGGGGCCGTACAGACGAGACACATAGTAGCTGTGGTTGTCCTCCTGTCACCACCCAAGACAGAGCCCACCGGAGGCATGAGGGGTCAGGCCTGCCAGGAACCACCTCTGTGCCCCCCCGGCCCAGACCACTGGGTATAAGAAATCCTGGCCCTCCCAGGAAGCGGGACCGGTGGCCCAGGTGGCTGGCGTAGGCCTGGTAGCCCCTGGGCCCCCAAAAGCTTAGTACTTGGCCTCTAGCTGTGCCCATGCAGCGCCGGCCCCAGCCAGACCCACACCTGCTGTCCTCAGGCTCCGCCTGCCATTCCCAGAGAGGCCAGGAGGCTTCTCCTGCAGCCGAGTCCCCGTAAAGCAGAGCTCGGCTTGAGGCACCAAAGAGAAACAGAGCAGCCCCAAACAGAGCCCTCACCTTCAGGGAGCTCCCAGACTGAGGGGGAGAGCTCCCCTGCTCTGGGAAGTAGCATATATATAGTTGATTTTAGAGAGGAAGGGAGATGGAGAGAGAGATAGAAACATCAATGATGAGAGAATCATTGATCAGCTGCCTCCTGCACGCCCCACACGGGGGATCGAGCCTGCAACCTGGGCATGTGCCCTGACCGAGAATCGAACCATGACCTCCTGGTTCCTAGGTCGATGCTCAACCACTGAGCCACGCCAGCCGGGCTGGGGAGTAGCCTTTTTAAGGGAGAAGAAAACACTGCATCTTAGAAGCTGCCAGTCTAAAGATGGAGGCAGGCCCTTGATCTTGGGGAGTTGCTAGACTGAGGGAGGAGGCGGGACTTACGCAAACAGAACACACAGACACAGACCCGCACGCCGAGGGATGACACAGGGCCCACACTGCAGTCACTGCAGGGCTGAGAAAGGGGGAGAAGCAGGAAGAACCTCTAACCTCCACTCTGTGCCCAGTGCGGACAGAATAAAGAACGAGCCAGGACACAGCCGCCGGGCGTGACTCCCGCAAGGCCTGTCCTGCACAGGAGTGTTCAGCGCCAGGATCGCAGAGGCCGGGAAACGATGGGCAGAGAGGGGGCGATGTCACAGCATTTTAGCAGGCGGGGGTGGGGGGCGGGCAGCCTTAGGAGAAACGGAGGCAGAGCGGGCAGGTTCACTTGGCAGCTGCCGCGGAGATGGGGCTGCTGACCCGTGAGGAGCCCCGGGCGTCGTGGGTCATCAATCAGGCTGCCCAGCGGCAGCGGCTGCAGACACAGCAGACAGACCACGTTCACTCTGCCAGCTGCCAGCTGCCCAGCCAGCCCTTGCCCTGGGCCCAGCATGAGCAGGGACGGGATGCCTGCTCTCCCCACCCCCCAGCAGGGAGTATCTGCTCTTCTGACAAGTGACACTGTGGGAATCTGGGTCGGGCAGAGCTGGGGAAGTTGAGCAGAAGACACGGGTAGACGGGGGTGGGGGGTGGGGGTGGGAGGTAGATTTCACACTACCATTGCCTGGTTCCACGTCCATCAAATAAGTTTAAAACCACATCGCTCTGCTCACAAGCCACTGGGCTCCCACTGCCCTCGTGACAGAACCCAAACCTCAGCCTGGCATGCAAGGCCGCATCAGTAGCCAGCTCTGCATTCTCCCTGGCTTCCCTTCTCTCTCCTTCTCTCCTTCCCCTGGGCATCCTTGTGCCCCCACCCACCAGACCAGGTCCTCTGCAGGCTCGGGCCACCAGTGGTCACTCAGGCCTTTGCACATGCTGATCCTCCTGCCTGAAATGACCTTCCTTGCCTTCTCCCCCTGATCGATTCCTGTTCCTTTAATGCTCAGCTTAAACTTCACCTTTTTAAAATGTTGTTATTGATTTTGAGAGAGGAAGGGGATAGAGAGATAGAAACATCAGTGAGAAGCATCATCTATCAGCTGCCTTCTGCACGCCCCCTACTGGGATCGAGCCCCAAACCTGGGCATGTGCCATGACTGGGAATTGAACCAGCAACCTCTTGTTTTTGTTTTAAATATATTTTTATAGATTTCAGTGAGGAAGGGAAAGAGAGATAGAAACATCAATGGTGACAGAGAATCATTGATCGGCTGCCTCCTGCATGCCCCTCACTGGGGATCAAGCCCGCAACCTGGGCATGTGCTCTGACCAGGAGTTGAACCATGACCTGGTTCATAGGTCGATGCTCAACCACTGAGCCATGCCAGCTGGGCCCTTCTGCCCTTTTATAAGAGAAGAAGGGACCGGTGCCTGGCATTGGGTTGAAATGTTGGAAATAAACCGTCTCACTAATTCCTGGGCACCTTTTCATGACTGTGGGTGAGGGGGAAGTGGGTGGCCCAGCAGAGCAAAGCCGCGTCTAGGGGCCACTCCTCTGTGTGCTCTCCTCAGACACATTGTGTCTCACAAAGACGGATGAATGTTCCAGCCCCAACCCCGTACCTGCGGCTGCGACCTTATTTGGAAATAGTCTTAGCAGGCCCTAGTTCCAATGATGGATGTCCTCATAAGAGGAAGGAGAGGGAGACTTGTTTACAGAGCCACGGCGGCCACACAGGGAAGAAGGCCATGTGACAACAGAGACAGAAATCGGGGTGAGGCAGCTTAGGAGCCAAGGAACACCCAGGGGTGCCAGGAGCCACCAGAAGCTACGAGACGCGAGGAAGGACTCTTCCCTGAGCCCTGAGAGGGACCATGGCCTGGCTGGTGGCTCGATTCAGGCTCCTGGCCTCCAAGGCTGTGAGAATACATCGCTGCTGTTGTCAGCCACCCAGTCTGTGGTCATTTGGAAACAAAGGCATTTGCCCACGGGGTGTGGCTGCGGCTCAAGCGGGGTGACCCCGAGCCGTCTCCCCGTTCCGTGTCACTGCCCTGCGGCTGCCCAGCTGCTCTCAGATTGAAGGCCACACTCCTCACCACGACTCACTAGGCCTGGCGTGGCAGGCCCGGATGTTGCCTACCCACTCTCCATTCCCCCTCCACTTCTTCACGAGCAGAACATGGATTCTGGAGCAGCAGCAACGGAGCCAGCTAGAAACCTCATCCCCTGGATGGGTTACGTGCGACACATGTGACATGGGACAGGGGCTGGCCAATGAGACAAACGGAAGGTTCTAGTGGCGCCTTTTGAAAGGGGTCAAATTCGACTGCTTGGCCCTCTTGCCTTTGCCCTTCTTATCCCTGCCTGGAATGGAGGTGTGATGGATGGAGCTCTGGCAGCCATCCTGTGAGCATGAGGACAAGAGCCACAACCTAAGGATGGCGGCGGGAAGAGCTGGTTGGAACCTGGGCCCCTGATGAGGGATGCTCGTTAGGTCCTTGGATTCAGCCTTCAGTTACACACACACACACCCTCCCTTCCCCTGCTCTCTGCACTCCAGCCCGGCTCGGCTTCTCTCGGTTTCTGAACTCGCCCAGTGCTTGTCTGTCTCAGGACCCTGGCACTTCCTGTGCCTCTTCCATTCAGAAGCCGCCTCCCCTTCCCGTGCCTCGGGCCTCAGCTTCGCGGTCCTTGCCTCCCTGAAACCCCGGTTACACTCTCGTCACCCCCTGGGCTTCTCCCGCTCCACGGGCCGCACACTCCTGGTGACTTATTTGGCTTTTAGACTTATCTCCACACCTGCCTTTCCGACAAGTTGCCCACAGGTGAGGTCAGCCTTTATCTCTGGAGTTGAAGCACGGAGTACGTGCTGAGTTGGAGGATTTGTTAATGAGTGACCATTCCGAGTTTCATAGTATAGTGCGTCCAAGGCCTGCCCACCCGGTCTGATTGCTGCCGCCACGTGTTCTGGTGCCTGGACGGCAAATTACTCTATCAACTCAATGCAAAAAATCAGCGGAGAGACAGCTGGTATCTCAAAAAACCCGTTAGTCGGTACAGCTGCCCACGGGGAACCCGAGCAAGCCTGTGCTTGACCTGCCCACCCGGTCGAAGGGGCCCGTTTCCATCCCCTGCTTCCCGGGACGCCCCCGGGAGAGCGTGCACTGAACCGCACGCGGTGGAAATGAGGCCCGGACAGAAGCCACGCTCTGCCGCTGTGAAGCCCAAACATGCTGACATGTGTCTCGCCTAAGAGGCAAGCAGTGGGGTGACTGGGGACGCGGCTCACCAGCCCGTTGCTCCGACTCCTCTATTTCCCACGAAGGAAAATGGCCCACCCCCCAGCTGGTCCTGCTCCGCTGAGGAGCCGGGCTGGTGCTGCCAGGGATCCTCGGACAGAATCACCTCACTCTTGGAGTTCCCAAGGACACACAGTGGCGTCTTCACTGACAAAAGGGCTTTGTCTACGACTCGAGGAGAGTCGGAAACTAAAGAAGCTGCTGCCTCTACCTCCTAAACCAGCGGTTCTCAACCTGTGGGTCGCCTAAGACCATTGGAAAACATATAATTACATATTGTTTTTGTGATTCATCACTATGCTTTAATTATGTTCAATTTGTAACAATGAAATTGGGGGTCACCACAACATGAGGAGCTGTATTAAAGGGTCGCGGCATTAGGAAGGTTGAGAACCACTGTCCTAAACAGTTTCTCTCCTGTGAGCCAGCAGGTCCCTGCACAGACATACCACGCGCAGGCCGGGTGGCTGAGGCCCAGGCTCTGCTTCAGGCCTCGGAAGTGCCAAGTGCAGCGGGTCTACCCGAGGAAGGGCTGCCTCCGGGCGCAGCAGCACGCCGAACCTGCCCGAGTCCCACACAGGCCCCAGCACCCCACCACTCCTGGCGGGTGACTGAGGGTCCCCAGGGCAGTGAGCCAGAAGCTGTCTCTATCTAGATTCTAGAGCCCTGGCCCGGGGATGCTCCATGGTGATGGGGGAGGCCAAACTGCGGCCTAGAGAGGAAGGGACAGCTTGGAGTGGGGGTCACTCCTGGGCAGAGCCAAGAACAAAGTCCGAAGGGTTGCGGGGGAGGGTGCTGGGGGAACTGGAGGAAAGAGAAAGGCCGCCAGCGTTGGCAGAGCTGTGACACTTGCATTTCAGATGCATCACCGCATGATAACCCTGGCTGGTGAGTACCAACATGAGTCCCGTTTCCTAAATGGAGAAACTGAGGCCTACGTATCTATCTGCAACCAGGTCAGTCTCAAACACGGTGCCTTTCCCTCTGTTTACTGCTTCTCAGGCCTTTAAGTCACTGCCCCACGAGAAGAAGACTTAGGCCACCTGGCTGTCATGGGTTAAAATGTGTCCCATCAGAGGGACCAGCACGGGTCCTTTAAGGAGCACAGAGCTCAGGGGCCGTGGCGCATTCTCCTCCTCACCCCTAGCACCTGCCTGGCACCGAGCATATTGTAGGAGTCAGGAGTCTGCCTGCCACGTGAGTTCAATCACTCAGATCCCACAGCTGGTGGTGCCGCAGGCTGCTCGGAGAATGTGCGGCACGGCTCCAGCAAGGAGAGCTTCCCCCCACCCCCGATGTCAGGCGGCACCAAAACCTCTTGTGAAGGACCCGCTGCCTCCTCTGGGAACCCAAGTCCATAGAAAGCATTCCCATTGCTGGGACAACCTGCACACAGGAAGGCGCCTCCCGATTCCTCAAGCTTGTGGAGGGAGGGGGCGGCAGGGGGGTGGGGTGGGGGTGGGGAGAGGCCACACGCTGACCTGACAAGCTCAGGGAAGGCCTGCATGGCAGCCTTGCAAACTTAAAGACCTAAAGTAACCACAAAGGATGGGCTGAAATTAAAACTTTAACTAAAAGCAGTTATGGTGGGTAGTCATGTCCTAGGCCGGTATTTTCACTGATGAGATCCATTTTTACCTTAACTGAGCCTATTGTCTTTTTGCATCTAGGACAGTGGTTCTCAACCTTCTGGCCCTTTCAATACAGTTCCTCATGTTGTGACCCAACCATAAAATTATTTTCGTTGCTACTTCATAACTGTAATGTTGCTACTGTTATGAATCGTAATGTAAATATCTGATATGCAGGATGGGCTTAGGCAACCCCTGTGAAAGGGTCGTTCGACCGCCAAAGGGGTCGCGACCCACAGGTTGAGAACCGCTGATCTAGGATAACATATCCTTGAAATGTCTGGGTCACTTGTAACTTCCCTTTTTCCGGACCCCTTGGGGCATAACCTAGTGTTGCCTGGGCGCCAGGACAGACAACACAAATTCCTTCATTGTTGCTGTTATCTTGTTAGTTGTTGACTATTAACTACCCTGCACCCCCTAAGTATGTGTCTTTCATTTGACTTCTTATCCAATCCCAGGGGTTTGCCCACTCTGCTTTCTGCCTCCTCCCTAATCCATCACCAATGGATTTCACATAACCCACCTACGTCCCCTCCTTCGACTGCAGTGTATAAAAATAGATGGAAAACACGCCGTTCTCTGGAGCGTTATCCCAATCCCAACCGGTTGAGATACTGCTTCCCGGCAATTGTCGACAGGTGGCTCCAATAAGCTCACAAAAATTCTTTGCAGGTTTGAATGTTTTTACGTTAACAAGCGCTTCTCCGGGAAGTGAAGCTAACATGGGGGACGCTTCGGGGCCAGGACGAGCAGCCTGGCTCCCCTCAGCGTCAACGTGGGAGAAATGCCTTCGGGCAAGGTCCGCAGGAAAGAGAAGGAGGACCTTACAGGCATCTGACTTCAATATGTATGTGCAGGGTACATGAAAAGGAGTTGAGATTTGAGGCGGGGGCGGGGGGTGGGGGGGCGGGTTGGGGTGAGAAACTAGAGAGACAGAGACAGCAGCCCTGGTTTCTGACAGCTTTTCAGGTCCTTCATCTCCTCCCTGGAGCCCAGAGTAGGTCCCTGCACCCTCAATATAAACCTTCTCCCGAGACGGCTCAAGTGGCTCCTTGGAACCAAAAGGGCCCTGACCAGAACAGTCTTGCTCACGGGGTGATCAGAGGAAGGACTTCCAGGGACACCCCGATAGCCCTGCTCCAGCACAGACAGTGCGAGTCCGAATGGGAAGAGAATGAGAAGACAGAAGTGAGAAACCCCGCTTCTGAGAGAACTTTCCCCTGGCAACGCCGGCCCCCAAGGTTTTTTGATTCTACAAAGTCAATCACTGCTGGCTGCTTCTTCTTCTTCTTCTTTGTTTTTTTTTTCATGAGAGAAAGTCTATTTAGAAGCCACAGAGGTAGAAGTGAGCCATAGAAGAAGTGGGTTCAGGAAACAAACTACAGAGGCGAAGAAAGGGAGCTTCGGAGAGGAAATGAGGGTGACTTGCTTCGGCGGGAGAAGAGGGAAGTTGACGGTGAGGGCTGGCTCTTAGGAGTGAGAGCCCTGCTGGGTCCTCCGCCCGAGGGCTTTATAGGGTGGATCGCAATAGAATATTCATCAGCTCTCCAGGTGTGTCCTCTCTGGGTCGTGGTTTCCACTGATTGGTCAGCTCGGCTCCAGGACAGGGGGTCATTAGTCAATGCAGCTGGCCCTGAGGTCAGCCACAGCTTCTCTTGTCTGGTTTCGCAGCTTTTCTGGGCCTGGAGCTGAAACACAGCTGAAGCCTAGATGGATGTGATGAGGGCCAGGATCTCCTTGTCCTGGGGGCGTAATGCTTAAGGGAGTGTTCATGCAGGGGCCCACCCGGGAGTCACAGGAATCCATTCTTTGCCACCACCCCCCGTTCATCCTCTAAGGGGGTCTGCCACATGACTAGCAACATGCCAGGGGAGGAAAGGTCAGGGGAGGGTCCAAACCGAATGGCAAGCTGCCGGCTTCTTGAGTGACCACCGGACAAGAGTCACGTGGTCTGGAATTCTCCAAACCCGGTGGCACCTCCCCTCTACCACTGCAGGCCCCCGATCATGCTGCCACTGGCACCAGCAGTGTTTTGTGTGCGTATGTGTGTTTAAGTATACAGTGGGGCCTTGACTTACGAGTGTCCTGACAAAGGACTCTTTTGACACTACGGTGTCGGGTGAATTTCCCGCCAAAATATAAGATGGCGCGTTAAAATGCCTATATCTTTTGAAGTATGGGTTCGATTGAAATGAAATATTTGGTAATACGCAGTTACAATCGGCCCGAGTTTACACGTTTCCCGCACTCCACCGCAAATCTATATGAACCGAGTTTAAGACGGCTCCCGCGGAGTACGCGCAATTCACGCGAGCCGACTTAACTCGTTTCCCGCAACCCAAGTGTTGAGATACCAGCTGTCTCTTGGCCGATTTTTTTCATTGAGTTGACAGAGTAATTTGAGTTAACGAGCTCCTTAACGAGCTCCTTAACGAGCTCGGTCTCGGAACGAATTAAACTCATAAGTCAAGGCCCCACTGTATTTTTATTGATTTCAGAGAGGAGGAGAGAGGGAGAGAGAGAGAGAGAGAGAGAGAGAAGCATCAATGATGAGAGAGAATCATCGATCAGCTGCCTTCTGCACGCCCCACACTGGGGATCTAGCCCGCAACCCGGGCATGTGCCCTTGACTGGAATCAAACCCGGGACCCCTCAGTCCGCAGCTGAGGCCTAGACGCCCTATCCACTGAGCTGAACCAATGACCATCCTCTCCTTCTTCCTTTAGTAGCAGAACCTCCCGATTTTAGAGAAGCACATCGCCACCCAGTTAGACTTTTCCCAGTCCTCCTTACAGCTGGCGTGGCGAAAGGACTGGCCAATGGAAGGCGGGCAGAATGACTGCCCTCAATGGGAACAGGGGGGGGGCCCTCGCCTTGCTCGGTAACCGTTGGCCGGGATGCAGCTGTGATGGTGGGAGCCGCAGCAGCCATTTTGGACCACAAAGGGGAAGGCACTTATTGTAGAAGAAACCTGGGTCTCCAACAGCATGGAGACGCACTACATCGATCCCTGCCTACTTATGCTCTCACTGTGACCGGTGAGAGAATGAATTCATTTCTCTCAAGTCTAAGTGCCTCGGCAGTTGTTACAAGAACTGAGTTTGTCCCCTAATTAATACAAGGTCCTAAGGGCCTCCTCAGGCCAGTCAGCCCGAGGGCTTCTTCACTGTAGCCCATAGAGATGTCTCTTCAAAAGGATACAGAGGCCGTGCTTGGCAGTTCGCTTGCCTGAGGAAGTCACCCACCTCACAGCCATCCCGCATTTGACCTGCGTCTGTGGGGCAGCCCCCTCCCTCCAGTGGGCAGCCCTCCAGGCACTGCGGGCTGGAGGCTGGGGCTAGGATGGGCGGCCTGACCTTACAGAGGGCCAGGGAGCAAAGCCAGACCACTGGCAAGTCCACCAGAGGGAGCCAGGCGAGAAGCCCTGGTCCATAATCCCCCTTCGTCTGAGGAAGCAACATGATGATGTGATTTCAAACATTTGGGGCCATGAAATCCTTTCTCCCAATTCATCTTCCATGGACGCTCTGTACATAACTCCCATCAGAGGGCGGCCACTCTGGGAGAAGGAAAGCGAAGGGCCTGGAGCCCGGCTGAGCTACTTCCTTCTCTGCGCCCTCAATCCACAGCAGCCAGGAAGCACCTGTGGGAACCCTGAGGGTTCCGTGGAGTATAGTTTGAAAACCACCGCTCTGGGATCCAGTGCAGGGGCTGTGGCATCAGACAGACCCGAGTTCAAAACTGGGACCCACTGGAAAGTCGTCTGAGCCAAGCATGGCTCTCCCCTCCGAGTGTCTGCGCCGAGTCCGTGAAAGGCTTCCACCGAACATGTCAATGGTGAGCTCCCAGCCCAGCGCCTGGCCCTCAGCAGATGCTGGACGAGTGGGAGCTGTGATGCTGATGTTGTTGGATCTTTCTAGGAAAAGGATTTGATTGTGGCGGCTGCCTCCTCAGCGCCATCCCCAGCTCCATCCTAAATGTCTGCTGTTACAGTGTCCCTCTGTCTCAATTATTCATGCCGGAAGCCTGCCAACACTTCATTTCTGACAGCGGGGCAGCATTTACCTTGGCTGAGCTCAAGACGGTTCTGGACAGGGATTCCGGCTAAGCTGTCACCATCGGCCCACCACCTGCCTGCCAACTGGCAGGTGGAAATGCCAGGGCAGGCAACCAAGGGCATCCCGCAGGGCCTGCGGGAGCGGCCGGGCCAGCCAGGCGTGTCAGCTCCAGGCAGCTGGGCTCAACCCAGGAGGAGCTGATGGGATGAGTGGGGTAGGGGCACCCCAGCCCCTCCTCTACCATTCCATGAGGCCTTACCACACCAACAGCAATATTTTCTTTTTTCTTTTCTTTTAAATATATTCTTTATTGATTTCAGAGAGGAAGGAAGAAGGAGAGAGAGATGAAAATATCAATGATGAGAGAGAATCATTGATTGGCTGCCTCCTGCACACCCCCTACTGGGGATCAAGCCCGCAACCTAGGCATGTGCCCCTGGCCGGAATCAAACCCGGGACCCCTCAGTCCGCAGGCTGACGCTCTATCCACTGAGCCAAGCTGGCCAGGGCAGCAATATTTTCAAGAGCCCTGCTCCTCCAAGTACGCCCCGGGGACCAGCGGCATCTGCACCACCGGGGAGCTTGTCAG
Source organism: Myotis lucifugus (assembly GCF_000147115.1). Taxonomy (NCBI): domain Eukaryota; kingdom Metazoa; phylum Chordata; class Mammalia; order Chiroptera; family Vespertilionidae; genus Myotis; species Myotis lucifugus. Next base: position 28,450 of record NW_005873092.1, read on the forward strand.
ACATGCAGAATCCTGGGCCTAACCCCAAACTTGCTGGATCAAAACTGCATTTGAACTAGTTCCCCAAGAGATTCTTTTGCACAATAAAGTTTATAAAGCGCTGGTCTAGAAGCACCCTCTGTTTCGGCCAATATGTCCCTCATCTTTGTCCACGAGGAGACAGTGGTTAAACGTTCAGACCCCGAAGACAGAAAGACCTAGGTTTTTGTCCTGGCTCTGCCACTCGCTAGCTGTGCAACCTGAGTAAGCTAAACATAGAATTACGAGATGACCCAGCAATTCCATCCGAGGTATATACCCCCAAATAGTTGAAAACAGGTACGCAAATACATGTACACATGTTCATAGCAGCTCTATCCACAACAGCCAACAAGTGGAAACAGCCCAAATATCTAGGAATAAGTGAATGAATAAGCAAAATATGGTATATCTGAACCATGGAATATTATTCGGGCATAAAAGTAGATGAGCCTCAAAAACATTATGCTAGGTGAAAGAAACCAGCCACAAAAGGTCCTATATCGTCTGATCTCATTTACATATGAAACTTCTAGATTAGGTAGATCCGTAGAAACAGAACACAGGTTGGTCGTTGCCAGGGGCTTGAAGGGAGGGGAGGTTGGGGAGCAATTGCTTTAAGGGTATAGTATTTCAATATTTCCTCTTAGGGTGATGAAAATGTTTGGAACTAGACAGAGGTGTGTTAAATACACTTCACTTTAAAATGGCTAATTTTGCCCGACTGGCATGGCTCAGTGGTTGAGCATTGACCTATGAACCAGGAGGCCACAGTTTAATTCCCCATCAGGGCTTGTGCCTGGGTTGTGGGCTGGATCCCCATTGGGGGGGCGTGCAGGAGGCAGCCAATCAATGATTCTCTCTCATCATTGATGTTTCTATCTCTCTCACCCTCTCCCTTCCTCTCTGAAACCAATAAAAATATGTTTTAAAAATAAATGAAATAAAAACATTTTAGCCGAAACCGGCTTGGCTCAGTGGATAGAGCGTCGGCCTGCGGATTGAAAGGTCCCAGGTTCGATTCCGGTCAAGGGCATGTACCTGGGTTGCGGGCACCTCCCCAGTGGGGGGTGCGCAGGAGGCAGCTGATCGATGTTTCTCTCTCATCGATGTTTCTAACTATCTCTCTCCCTTCCTCTCTGTAAAAAAATCAATAAAATATATTTAAAAAAAAAACATTTTAAATGGTGTCTTTTATGTTCTGTGACCCATACTTCAACAAGAAAGATAGAGAAAGCCCTAACCGGTTTGGCTCAGTGGATAGAGTGTCAGCCTAAGGACTGACGGGTCCCAGGTTCGATTCCAGTCAAGGGCATGTACCTTGGTTGCAGGCACATCCCCAGTAGGGGGTGTGCAGGAGGCAGCTGATTGATGTTCGATGTTTCTAACTCTCTATCCCTCTCCCTTCCTATCAATAAAATATATATTTTTTTAAAAGATAGAAAAAAAGAAACAAGAAACCAACCTGCTCAAGGGAAAGAGGGTGAGCAAGAGGGACCCACATGGGGGATGGACCTCCTGGGGCTGAGCACCCGCAGAGGCGTCGCCGGGGGAGACACAGAGACTGCGATCCCATCAGGTGCCTCGAAGTCTGCTTTTAGGTCTCACCCCTGTGAGCACACTATTTGCCCCGCCGTTTGGGGAAGTTGACGCCGGCCGGGGCTGCAGGAGCTCGCCGCGTCAGGTGCACTAGCTGAGGGGCCAGGTGTCCCAAGGTCATGTCCTGGGGGTGCCGGGGCCAAGGCCGGGGCGCCGGGGCCAAGGCGGGGGCGAGAGACTGCCAGGCTTTCCACAGGGCTGGGGACTGGACGTCTGGCCTCCACCTCCACCTCCCGCCTCCCTGGACGCCCTTTCTCCTCACAGAATCTACCTTCTCTCTCCTCCAAATTCCACTCACAACCTTCCCCTCCGTCCACCCACCGCACACTCTACTCCCCGACCTCTTCCGCTCTGGGCCTCCTCACCTCCTCCCTCCCCGAGTGCACGGGTACGTGGGGTCCTGTAATGAGCGCCGCTTGCTCTTCCTGTGTCTGTGCTACGACTCTGTCCGTCTGTCCTGGGTCTGGGAAGGGGCCCTCCAGAGGCCTCCTTCCGGGAACTGCCTCTCGGGAGGTTGTGGACACCCGGCAGGAATCGCACTCACTGCTCAGCCGTCTTGGAGGATGTGGTGCCTCCCCCGTGCAGGGCCCTCAGCATTGCCATGGGGTGGATGAGCTGGGAGTTTTGTGTGGACAGAGAGGAGAGGAATTGTTCCAGGGCCTTAAACTGGTCTTGGTGGAGAATCGCTGGGAAACCTGAGTTCAGACAAGAGTCGATTCTCACTGGGGAGTGGTTTTGGCGTGGGCGTGAGAATGAAGCCCAAGGAGGTGGCTCTGCCCTGGGGCCTGGAGCTGTCAGTTCACCCTGGGGGTGCAGGCCGGATCCCTCCAGGCCTCAAAACAAGAGGGTCTGAACTGCAAGAAGCCCTGTGCTGAGGTGGCCAGGCAGGGGTGCTGGGCAGAGGGGCTGAGCAGAGGGGATGGGCAGGAGGGGTAAGCAGGGGGGCTGGGCAGAGGGGTAAGCAGGGGTGCTGGGCAGAAGGGGCTGAGCAGAGGGGATGGGCAGGAGGGGTAAGCAGGGGGGCTGGGCAGAAGGGACTGGGAAGAAGGGGTTGGGCCAGAGAGGTTGAGAAGGAAAGATGGCCAGAGGGGGGTGGGCCTGAGAAGGCCTGGGTTGGAGGTTGAGCAGAGGAGCTGATTGAGAGGACGGGGCCAGGGGGACCTGGCCAGGAGGAAGCCACAGGCCAGAAGGATGTACTGAGGGACAGCGAAGGAAGATGAGGGGACAG
>NW_005873093.1:0-30431 GCF_000147115.1 Myotis lucifugus
GGGATTGTCTAGCATCAGTTGGAACGTGAGGGCAGCTTTCTCTCCGAGGTTTGCAGCGGTTGCCGGGGTTCTGAGAAGCAGAGCCTCTGGGAACGGGACTGAGAGCAGCCATAACTGCTCCCTCCACCCGCCCTGTTGATCCCGCCCCGCCCAAGCCCTGCGCAGAGCCATTTGCCGGATAGCCTCAGGCAAAGGCTAGATTAGCACCTCCCCAGAGGACAGAAGTTTTCCCACAGCTGATTCTCACAGCCAGTCAGCCTGGTGGTCAAATCCCTCTAGTATTAACTACAACAATCAAGGCTTAACTAGAACAAGACTGTGCACAAAGACCACTAGGGGGTGCACCAAGAAAGCATAAAAAATGCGGAGACAAAAAAACATGACAGAAATGGAGGATATAGAGCTAAAAAACGCAATTTTGAGGGCTTGCAATAAACTTGATGAGAGCCTCACGAAAACTAATGAGACCCTCGATGCTATGATAAAGAAACAACTAGAAATTAAGCATACACGGACTGAAATAAAGAATATTACACCCAATAGCAGACCAGAGGAGCGCAAGAATCAAGCCAAAGATTTGAAATGCGAAGAAGCAAAATACACCCAACCGGAAAAGCAAAATGAAAAAAGAATCCAAAAATACGAAGATAGTGTAAGGAGCCTCTGGGACAGCTTCAAGCGTACCAACATCAGAATAATAGGGGTGCCAGAAGATGAGAGAGAGCAAGATATTGAAAACCTATTTGAAGAAATAATGGCAGAAAACTTCCCCCACCTGGTGAAAGAAATGGACTTACAGGTCCAAGAAGCGCAGAGAACCCCAAACAAAAGGAATCCAAAGAGGACCACACCAAGACACATCATAATTAAAATGCCAAGAGCAAAAGACAAAGAGAGAATCTTAAAAGCAGCAGGAGAAAGAAACTCAGTTACCTACAAGGGAATACCCATATGACTGTCAGCTGATTTCTCAACAGAAACTTTGCAGGCCAGAAGGGAATGGCAAGAAATATTCAAAGTGATGAATACCAAGAACCTACAACCAAGATTACTTTATCCAGCAAAGCTATCATTCAGAATTGAAGGTCAGATAAAGAGCTTCACAGATAAGGAAAAGCTAAAGGAGTTCATCACCACTAAACCAGTATTATATGAAATGCTGAAAGGTATCCTTTAAGAAGAGGAAGAAGAAAAAGGTAAAGATACAAATTGTGAACAACAAACATGCATCTATCAACAAGTGAATCTAAGAATCAAGTGAATAAATAATCTGATGTACAGAATGAACTGGTGATTATAATGAATCAGGGACATAGAAAGGGAATGGACTGACTATTCTTGGGGGGGGAAGGGGAATGGGAGATGCGGGAAGAGACTGGACAAAAATCGTGCACCTATGGATGAGGACAGTGGGTGGGGAGTGAGGGCGGAGGGTGGGGCGGGAACTGGGAGGAGAGGAGTTATGGGGGGGAAAAAAAGAGGAACAAATGTAATCTGAACAATAAAGATTTTTTAAAAAATGGTATGAAGCTAAAAGGAGTTGAATGTATGGAGGGGAGTGATTAGACAAATGGACCTTGAATCTATGCTGGTTAAAGACGAAAGTGAGGACATGAGGGAGGAGAGGAACAATTAAAAGGTAGTAATACAGTAGACTATGGGATCCAATGGAGTTGAAGAAACTTTGGAGTTGGGGTACTACAGGAAAATAGGAGGTGATGGTGGAAAATGATGTTTCATGTGCCACTGTTCTCTCTCCCACACTCTGCTTCAGCTCACTAGCCTTTTTGCTGCTCCTCCAACACTTGAAGTTTGTTTCTGCCTCAGGGCCTTTGCACTTGCTCTTTCATTCACATCATAGCTTATTCTTCAACTATACTCAGCGCTCAGATCTAATGTCATATCCTCAGGGAAATTTTCTCTGATCACCTAGATAAAGGGCAGTCTCTGTCACCTGGCCTAGTTTCATTTTCCATGACATTTATTGCCACATGAAATTATGCTATATTCATTCATATGTTTATATTCTGTGTCTTCCACTAGAATGTAGGCTCCATAAGGGTAGATTTTAGTAGGCATTTGAGGGGAGGGAGGGAAATACTGCTGTAAGTTTTATGTGTTGTTGTTGTTGTTTTAAAAATGCATTAAGGGGGTGATTTTAGAATTAAAAAATTTTAAATGATCCATTTTTTTTAAACAAGGAAAAAAACCCCAAAACTACAGACAATCTGATGATGAAAGCAAAAGCTACAACTTTGTCACCTTTTCTGAAAGTGCAACTGGTTTAGAAGATTAAGCTATGCAAACACAAAGCAAATATTTTGAATCATCCATTTTCTGGGTTACTTTTCTTTTCTTTTCTTTATTTATTTTTCTTTCTTTATTTATTTTTTAATTGTCTAAAGTTTTACATATGTCTCCTTTTTCCCCAATTGAACCCCCCCCCCCTACCCCCCAAGCCATTCAATTTTCAGGCCAATGGAAATGAAACAAAGAAAAGCAGGGGTAGCAATACTTACATCTGACAAATTAGACCTCAAAGTGAAGGCCATAATAAGAGATAAGGAAGGCCACTTCATAATACTAAAGGGAGCAATTCAACAAGAAGATATAACTCTGGTAAACATATACGCACTCAATACAGGAGCACCCAAATACATAAAAAAACTTCTGGAGGCTATCAAGGGAAAGATTGCCAGCAATACAGTCATAGTAGGGGAATTTAATACCCCACTAATACCACTTGACAAATCCTCTAAACAAAAAAATCAGCAAAGAAACATCAATCCTAAATGATTCACTAGATCAGATGGAATTGACATCTTCAGAACATTTCACCCCAAAGCCACAGAATATACATTCTTCTCAAGTGCACATGGATCATTTTCAAACATAGACCACATATTGGGACACAGGCAAAGTCTTTTCAAATTCAAGAAGATAGAAATCATATCAAGCATCTTCTCAGATCACAATGGCATAAAACTAGAAATCAACTACAATAAAAACAATAAAAAATCAAACACCTGGAGGCTAAATAGCATGCTATTAAACAATGATTGGTTATCAAAGATATCAAAGAAGAAATAAAAAGCATCATGGCAACAAATGACAATGAAAACACAACAATCCAAAATCTATGGGACACAGTGAAAGCAGTCCTGAGAGGGAATTACAGGCCTACCACAAAAAAAAGAAAATATGGTAATAAATTATCTAACCCTACTCAAAGAGTTAGAAAGAGAGCAACAAGAAAAGCCCAGCATAAGCAGAAGGAAGAAAATAATAAAGATGAGAGCGGAGATAAATGACATAGAGGCAAAAAAAACCCACAACACAAAACAACAAAAAAGATCAATAAAACCAAGAGCTGGTTCTTTGAAAGGATAAACAATATTGATGAACCTGTAGCCAGGTTCACCAAGAAGCAAAGAGAGAGGACCCAAATAAAAATACTCAGAAATGAAAGAGGTGAGTAACAACTGATCCCACAGAAATACAAAGAATTATGAAAAAATACTTTGAACAATGCTAATCCAACAAACTAAACAACCTAGCTGAAATGGACATGTTCTTAGAAAAATACAATCTCCCAAAACACAATCAAGAAGAATAAAGAAACCTGACTAGGCCAATAACTACCAAAGAAATTGAAGCAGTGTTCAAAAATCTTCTAGCAAACAAAAGCCCTGGTCCAGATGGCTTTACAGGGGAGTTCTACCAAGCATTCAAAGAAAAATTAAAACCTATCCTCCTCAAACTATTCCAAAAAATTCAAGAGGAAGGCACACTTCCAAGCTCTTTCTATGAAGCCAGCATTACCCTAATCCCAAAACCAGATTAACACAACACCACACAAAAAAAGAGAGAACTACAGGCCAATATCCTTGATGAACATATATGCTAAAATCCTCAACAAAATTCTAACAAATCAGATCCAGCATTACATTAGAAAGATCATACACCATGACTAAGTAGGATTTATTCTGGAGATGCAAGGATGGTACAATATCCGCAAATCAATAAATGTGATACATCACATAAACAGACTGAGAGACAAAAATCACATAATCATATTAATAGATGCAGAAAAAGCATTTGACAAAATCCAACACCCTTTCTTGATAAAAACTCTCAGCAAAGTGGGAATAGAGCAGTGGTTCTCAACCTATGGGTCGCAACCCTTTTGGGGGTCGAATGACCCTTTCACAGGGGTCGCCTAAGACCATCAGAAAACATATATATAATTACATATTGTTTTGTGATTAATCACTATACTTTAATTATGTTCAATTTGTAACAATGAAATTGAGGGTCACCACAACATGAGGAACTGTATTAAAGGGTCGCGGCATTAGGAAGGTTGAGAACCACTGGAATAGAGGGATCATGCCTCAATATAATAAAAGCCACATATGACAAACCTACAGCCAACATCATGCTCAATGGGCAAAAACTAAACTCATTTCCCCTAAGAACAGGAACAAGACAGGGATGCCCACTTTCAGCACTCCTGTTTGGTATAGTACTGGAAGTGCTAGCCATAGTGATCAGACGAGAAGAAATAAAAGGCATCCAAATTGGAAAAGAAGAAGTAAAACTGTCCTCATTTGCAGATGACATGATACTATACATAGAAAACCCCAAAGACTCCATCAAAAAACTACTAGACCTAATAAATGAATTTGGCAATGGAGCAGGATACAAAATTAACACCCAGAAATCTATTGCCTTTTTATACACCAATAATGAAAGAGAAACTAAAAAAACAATCCCATTTACCATTGCACCAAAAAAAAAAATTAAGATACCTAGGAATAAACTTAACTAAGGAGGTAAAAGACCTGTACTCAGAAAACTACAGGACATTGAAAAAGAGATAGAGGAAGACATGAACAAATGGAAGAACACACCATGTTCATTGATTGCTGGAATCAACATCATTAAAATGTCCATACTACCCAAAGGCATCTACAGATTTAATGCAATCCCCATTAAAATACCAATGGCATATTTAAAGACCTAGAACAAACTCCCCCAAAATTCATCTGGAATTTTAAAAAAAGACCCCAAGGGGGGAGGGTAATGGGGGGTAAGAACACATATGTAATACCTTAATCAATAGAGAAAAAAAAGACCCCGAATGGCCACAGCAATCCTGAGAAAGAAGAGCAAAGTTGGAGGGATCACAATACCAGATATCAAGCTATATTACAAAGCCACAGTTCTCAAAACTGCCTGGTACTGGCACAAGAACAGACATATAGACAAATGGAACAGAACAGAGAACCCAGAAAGCAATCCAAGCCATTACACTCAATTAATATTTGACAAAGGAGGCAAGAGCATACAATGGAGTCAAGACAGTCTCTTCAATAAATGGTGCTGGGAAATTTGGTCAAATACATGCAAAAAAAAAAAAAGGAATAAAAAAGAAAGAAACTAGATCACCGACTTACACCATACACAAAAACAAACTCAAAGTGGCTAAAGGTCTTAAATGTAAGATGGGAAACCATAAAAACCTTAGAAGACTCCATAGACAGCAAAATAGCAGACATATGTCATAGCAATATCTTTACCGATACAGCTACTAGGGCAATGGAAACTAAGAAGAAAATAAACAAATGGGACTACATCAAAATAAAAAGCTTCTGCACAGCAAAAGAAACCATCCACAAAACAACAAGAAAGCCACTGCATGGGAGAAAGTATTTGCCAATGTTATTTCAGATAAGGGTTTAATCTCCAAAATTTATAGGGAATGCATTCAACTTAACAAAAGGAAGATAAGCAATCCAATCAAAAAATGGGCAAAGGGCCTAAATAGACACTTTTTGAAAGAGGACATACAGAAGGCCCAGAGACATATGAAAACATGCTCAAAGTCACTAATTATCCAAGAGATGCAAATCAAAACAACAATGAGATATCATTTTATACCTGTCAGAATAGCTATCATCAACAAATAAACAAACAACAAGTGCTGACAAGGATGTGGAGAAAAAGGAACCCTCATGTACTGCTGGTGGGAATGCAGACTAGTGCAGCCACTGTGAAAAACAGTATGGAGGTTCCTCCAAAAGTTAAAAATGAAACTCCCATTTGACCCAATAATCCCACTTCTAGGACTATATCCCAAGAAACCAGAAACACCAATCAGAAAGGATATATGCACCCCTATGTTCATAGCAGCACAATTTAAAATACCTAAGAGTTGGAAACAGCCTAAGTGCCCATCAGCAGATGAGTGGGTTAAAAAACTGTGGTACATCTACACAATGGAATACTATGCCACTAAAAAAAGAAGGAACTTTTACCATTTGCAACAGCATGGATGGAACTAGAAAGCATTATGCTAAGCAAAATAAGCCAGTCAGAGAAAGATATATATCACATGATCTCACTCATATGTGGGATATAATAATTAACATAATTTGATGAACAAGAATAGATCCAGAGACAAATGGTAGGGGAGGGTGGGTTAGAGATCAACCAAAGGACTTGTATGCATGCATATTAGCAGAACCAATGGATACAGACACTAGGGCAGTGGGGGCTTGCCATCCAGGGTGGGAGTAGCAGGGGGGGGGGTCAATTGGGGGAATAAGGAAACATATGTAATACTTTAAACAATAAAAAAAAATCAAGTGTTTACTACATGGCAGAGAGTATGTCAGATGTTTTTATTGCAGTACCTCATTTAGAAGCCACCGTAGAGAAACTGAGGCTTGGAATAATTCATTAACCTGCCCAGAGCCACACAGGATAGGTCACCCAGGTCAGTCTTCATGTAACTGAAGCTAAATAAACTATATGGACACAGAATCACTGCTTTTATAATAAAAACTAGAGGCTCGGTGCATGGATTTGTGCACGGGTGGGGTCCCTCAGCCTGTCCTGTGCCCTCTCGCAATCCAGGACTCCTTGGGAGATGTTGGACTGCTGGTTTTGGCCTAATCCCTTCTGGTCCGGCCTGGCCTGCAGGAATCAGGCCCAAACCGGCAGTTCTACATCCCCCGAGGAAATGGCAGGCGGCTGGGGAGGAGCCCGCACCGCCTCTCATCCCTGTCCCTCTGCGCCTGCTGCTGCCAATCGGTAGAACTACCACGTGGAGGCAGGAGAGGCTCCCGCCACCACAGTAGCGCTCACCAGCCATGATCCCAACTTGTGTCTGAGCAGCTCTCCCGCTATTCCTACCTTGCTGAGAGTTTTTATCAAGAAAAGATGTTGGATTTTGTCAAATGCTTTTTCTGCATTAATTGATATGATCATGTGATTGTTGTCTTGCAATCCATTCATGTGATATATCACATTTTTGATTTGCAAATATTGCACCAGCCTTGCATCCTTGGAATAAATCCCACCTGGTCATGGTGTATGATCTTTTTAATGTATTGTGGGATTTTAGCATCTATTTCATCAGGGATATTGGCCTGTAATTCTCTTTCTTTTTCTTGTCTTTTTCTGATTTTGGAATTAGGACAGTGGTTCTCAACCTTCCTAATGCCGCGACCCTTTAATACAGTTCCTCATGTTGTGGTGACCCCCAATTTCATTGTTACAAATTGAACATAATTAAAGCATAGTGATTAATCACAAAAACAATATGTAATTATATATGTGTTTTCTGATGGTCTTAGGCGACCCCTGTGAAAGGGTCGTTCGACCCCCAAAGGGTTCGAGACCCACAGGTTGAGAACAGCTGAATTAGGATAATGCTGCACTCATAGAAAGAGCTTGGAATAGTCCTTTCCTCTTGGATTTTTTTTTGAATAGTTTGAGGAGGATAGGTGTTAGTTCTTCTTTGAATGTTTGGTAAAACTCTTCTGTGAAGGCATCCAGACCATGGCTTTTGTTTGCTGGGAGTTGTTTTGGGTTTTTTTTTGTTTTGTTTTGTTTTATTACTGCTTCAATTTCATCAGTAATTGAAATTTAGGTTTTCTGATTCTTCCTGATTGAGTTTGGAAGATTGTATTTTTCCAGGAATATGTCCATTTTATCCAGGTTGTCCAGTTTGTTGGAATATAGTCATTCATAGTATTTTTTTTTTTATGATTCTTTGTATTTCTGTGGGGTCAGTTGTTACTTCACCTCTTTCATTTCTGGTTTTGTTTATTTGGGTCCTCTCTTCTTTGTTTCTTGATGAGTCTGACTAGAGGTTCATCAATCTTGTTTATCTTTTCAAAGAACCAGCTCTTGATTTTATTGATCTTTTGTTTTGTTTTTTAGTCTCTATGTCATTTATTTCCTCTCTGATCTTTATTATTTCTTTCCTTCTATTTACTCTGGGATTTTTTGTTGTTGTTCTCTTTGTAATTCTTTAAGTTGTAGGGTTAGATAACTTATGAAAAGCTTTTCTTGTTTTTTAGAGGTGGGCATCTCTCAGACCTGCTTTCACTGTGTCCCATAGATTATGGTTTGTTGTGTGTTCATTTTTATTTGTTTCCATTCATTGTTTAATAGCATGCCATTTAGTCTCCATGTGTTTGAATGTTTTTTATTGTAGTTGATTTCTAATTTCGTGCCATTGTGATCTAAGAAGATGGTTGATATGATTTCAATCTTCTTGGACTTGTAGAGACTTAGTTTGTGTCCTAACATGTGGTCTATCTTTGAAAATGCCCTATATGCACTTGAGAAGAATGCATATCCTATAGCTTTGGGGTGAAATGTTCTGAAAATATCAATTAATTCTATCTGATCTAATGTGTTGTTTAGCATTGCTGTTTCCTTGTTGATTTTTTTCTAGAAGATTTATCCAGTGATGTCAGTGGAGTGTTAAAGTCCCTACTATGATTGTATTGCTGTTGATCTCTCCCTTGATATCCTCCAGAAGTTTTTTTATATATTTGGATGCTCCTGTATTGGGTGCTTATATGTTTATCAGAGTTATATCCTCTTGTTGTATTGACTCCTGTAGTATTATGAATGGCCTTCATTATCTCTTGCTGTGGCCTTCACTTTGAAGTCTATTTTTCCAGATATGAGTATTGCTGCACCAGCTTTTATTTTCCATTTGCCTTGAAAATTTTTTCCCGTCCCTTCACTTTCAGTCTGTGTGAATCTTTTTGTTCTGATGTGGGTCTCTTGTAGACAATATATATGGGTCATATTTTCTTATCTATTCAGCAAACCTATGTCTTTTGATTGGAGCATTTCAACCATTTACATTTAAGGTTATTATCGATAGGTACTTATTTATTGCCGGAATTCAATTCCAGCATGACAGCAGGGCTGAATCTTCTGGAGTTGCAAGGGCATTTCCCCAAACCTGAAAAGGATGCATTAAATTGATAGCTTGCTGCCAGAAAGCTCAGGGCACCTTAATCTACATGTTATTGCCTCCTACTAGCCAAATACCTGAACAGCCGTAGGCAAATTCCCCCATTCTGACAATGCCTCTGTATACAAAACCCTGACCCTTTGAAGTGTATATCTCCACCTCGCCTCAGGACAATTTGTTAATAAAAAGGATGGGGTCCTGAGACGAAGAGATCTTAGTTTCTTAAGCCAGGCTCCTCTGACCCTCAAATGCCTTTCAAAATTATGCTTCATCTCAGGACTCTTGATTAAGTTACACACAGCCCCATCTCCAGGTTGCTGAACCCTTCTAGATGCTGGAACAAGAATGCCGGCAATTTATTGCCATTCTTATTCTTTATGCCTGTGTTCTTCTCTTTCTCTCTATTTCTTCTTCTTACAATAGTCTTTTTAGCATTTCTTGCAGTGCTGGCTTGTTGGTACTAAACTCTTTTAGGCTTTGTTGTTGTTGTTTGCGAATCTCTTTATTTCACCATCAATTTTGAATGATAGCCTTGCTGGATAGAGTAGTCTTAGGTTCAGTCCCTTGGTTTACATTACCTTGTATACTTCCTGTCATTCCCTTCTGGCTTAAACTGTTTCTATCAGGAAGTCAGCTGACAGTCTAGTGGGAGTTCCCTTGTAGGTAACTTTCTGTCTCTTTCTTGCAGCCTTTAAGATTCTTTCTTTGTCTTTAATGTTTGCTGTTTTAATTAATATGTGCCTAGGTGTTTATCTTTTGGTGTTCATTTTGATTTGGACTCTTGGTGGTTCCTGGACTTGAGTGACTTTTTCCTTCACCAGGTTAGTGAAATTTTCTGCCAATATTTCTTCAAACAGGCTCCCTGTTTCTTGCTTGAATTCTTCTCCTTCTGGTACTGCTATGATGCAAATGTTGTCACATTTCTTTGTGTGTGTGTGTGTTTTTAAAATTTTTATTTTATTTATTTATTTTTTATTGTTTAAAGTATTACAAATAGTAGTACATATGTCTCTTCTCCCCCTATTGACCTCCACCCTCCCCCCCAGCCTCCCCTACATCCCGGCACATGCCCTCACCCCCCCCACCACCAGTGTCTGTGTCCATTGGTTATTCTTATATGCATGCATACAAGTCCTTTGGTTCACCTCTTACCCCCCACACACACAACCCTCCCTTGCCTTCCTGCTGTAGTTTGACAGTCTGTTCTATGCTTCTTTGTGTCTATATCTATTTCTGTTCATTGGTTTATGATGTTCATTATATTCCATAAATGAGTGAGTTCATGTGATATTTATCTTTCTCTGACTGGCTTATGTCGCTTAGCATAATGCTCTCCAGTTCCATCCATGCTGTTGCAAATGGTAAGAATTCCTTCCTTTTTACAGCAGCATAGTATTCCAGTTTATAGAGGTACCACAGTTTTCTAATTCACTCATCTGCTGATGAGCATTTAGGTCGTTTCCAAATCTTAGCTATTGTAAATTGTGCTGCTATGAACATACGGGTGCATATATCCTTTCTGATTGGTGTTTCTGGTTTCTTGGGATATATATCTAGAAGTGGTATTACTGGGTGAAATGAGAGTTCCATTTTTAACTTTTTGAGGAAATGCCATACTGTTTTTCACAGTAGCTGCACCAGTCTGCCTTCCCACCAGCAGTGCAAGAGGATTCCTTTTTTCCCACATCCTCTCCAGCACTTGTTGTTTGTCGATTTGTTGATGATAGCCATTCTGACAGGTGTGAGATGGTACCTCATTATTGTTTTGATTTGCATCTCTCAGATGATTAGTGACTTTGAACATGTTTTCATATGTCTCTGGGCCTTCTGTATGTCCTCTTTCAAAAAGTGTCTATTTAGGCCCTTTGCCCATTTTTGGATTGGATCGTTTATCTTCCTTTTGTAAAGTTTTATGAGTTCCCTATAAATTTTGGCGATTAAACCCTTATCGAAGATAACATTGGCAAATATGTTCTCCCATGCAGTGGCTTTCTTGTTGTTTTGTGGATGGTTTCTTTTACGGTGCAAAAGCTTTTTATTTTGATGTTGTCCCATTTGTTTATTTTCTCCTTATTTTCCATTGCCCTAGGAGTTGTGTTGGTAAAGATATTGCTATGACAGAAGTCTGCTATTTTGCTGCCTATGGCTTCTTCTAAGATTTTTATGGTTTCCTGTCTTACGTTTAAGTCCTTTATCAATTTTGAGTTTATTTTTGTGTATAGTATAAGTTGGTGGTCTAGTTTCATTTTTTTGCATGTATCTGTCCAATTTTTTCAACACCATTTATTGAAGAGACTGTCTTGACTCCATTGTATGTTCTTGCCTCCTTTGTCAAATATTAATTGAGCATAATGGCTTGGGTTGATTTATGGGTTGTTTATTCTGTTCCATTGGTCTATATGTCTGTTCTTGTGCCAGTACCAGGCAGTTTTGAGAACTGTGGCTTTGTAGTATAGCTTGATATCTGGTATTGTGATCCCTCCAATTTTGTTCTTCTTTCTCAAGATTGCTACAGCTATTCAGTGTCTTTTTTTATTCCAGATGGATTTTTGGACAGTTTATTCTAGGTCTTTGAAGTATGCCATTGGTATTTTAATGGGGATTGCATTGAATTTATAGATTGCTTTGGGTAGCATGGACATTTTAATGATGTTGAGTCTACCAATTCATGAACATGGTATATTCTCAAATTTTTTTATGTCTTCCTCTATCTCTTTTTTCAGTGTCCTGTAATTTTCTGAGTATAGGTCCTTTACTTCCTTGGTTAAATTTATTCCTAGGTATCTTAATTTTTTTAAAAATTAAGTCTTTATTGTTCAGATTATTATAGTTGTTCCTCTTTTTTCCCCCCATAGCTCCCCTCCACCCAGTTCCCACCCCACCCTCTGCCCCCCACCACTGTCCTCATCCATAGGTGTATGATTTTTGTCCAGTCTCTTCCTGCACCCCCCACACCCCTTTCCCCGCCGAGAATAGTCAGTCCACTCCCTTTCTATGCCCCTGATTCTATTATAATCACCAGTTTATTCTGTTCATCAGATTATTTATTCACTTGATTTTTAGATTCACTTGTTGATAGATGTGTATTTGTTGTTCATAATTTGTATCTTTACCTTTTCTTTTTCTTCCTCTTCTTAAAGGATACCTTTCAGCATTTCATATAATACTGGTTTGATGGTGATGAACTCCTTTAGCTTTTTCTTATCTGTGAAGCTCTTTATCTGACCTTCAATTCTGAATGATAGCTTTGCTGGGTAAAGTAATCTTGGTTGTAGGTTCTTGCTATTCATCACTTTGAATATTTCTTGCCACTCCCTTCTGGCCTGCATAGTTTCTGTTGAAAAATCAGCTGACAGTCGTATGGGTACTGCCTTGTAGGTAACTGACTGTTTTTCTCTTGCTGCTTTTAAGAGTCTCTCTTTGTCTTTTGCTCTTGGCATTTTAATTATGATGTGTCTTGGTGTGGTCCTCTTTGGATTCCTTTTGTTTGGGGTTCTCTCCACTTCCTAGACTTGTAAGTCTATTTCTTTCACCAGGTAGGGGAAGTTTTCTGTCATTATTTCTTCAAATAGGTTTTCAATATCTTGCTCTCTCTCTTCTTCTGGCACCCCTATAATTCGGATGTTTGTACGCTTGAAGCTGTCCCAGAGGCTTCTTATACTATCTTCATATTTTTGGATTCTTTTTTCTTTTTGTTTTTCCAGTTGGGTGATTTTTGCTTCTTCGTATTTCAAATCTTTGACTTGATTCTTGTGATCCTCTAGTCTGCTGTTGGAACTCTGTATAATATTCTTTATTTCAGTCAGTGTATGCTTAATTTCTAGTTGGTCCTTTATCACAACCTCGAGGGTCTCACTAGATTTCTTGAGGGTCTCATTAAGTTTATCGGCGGTTTCTAGAAAATTCTTGAAAAACCTTAAAACTGTAGTTTTGAACTCTATATCCAGTAGTTTGGTTTCCTCCATTTCTGTCATTTGTGACCTGTTTCTTTGTCTCCGCATTTTTTAGGCTTCCCTGTGTTGATAGAGTGGCTTTCTGTGCTAGGTGTCCTATAGGGCCCAGTGGCTCAGCCTCCCCAATACCTGAGGTGGACACTCTTGGTGCACCCCTTTGTGGGCTGTGTGCACAGTCTTGTTGTAGTTAAGCCTTGATTGTTGTAGGTATCACTGGGAGGAATTGACCTCCAGGCCAATTGTCTGTGAGAATCAGCTGTGTCTATGGTGGGAGAACTTCTGTGCTGGAGACACCCTTCTGGGGTAAGACTTGCTTCAGTGGGGTTTTGGTGTTCACTGAGTCTGCCCCCTGAGTGTGTCCCTTATGGATCTGAGGAGTTATAATCTGGATGGTCCCACTCTGACCACTGGGTACACTGGCTCTTGGATCTCTAAGGAAGTGCTAATTTAGCCTCTGCCTGAGGCTACCCAGCAGGAGCTACAGAGAGATCTGCAGATTCCTCTTCTTTGTTTGAGATTTGGAGGTGCCCAGATGAGGCCCAGCTGTGAAGCAATGCAAGCTACTGTGGGGCCTTGGGCCTTCTCTTGGATGTTCCAGGTCTCTCTGACCCAGCTGCAGTTTGTTGGGTAATTTTCAGATTGGAAAGGGCCAGGCCTTTCATATGCAAAAGCCTCTACGCACAGCTTGGGTGGGGTGGTGTCTCAGGGAATCAACAGGGCAGAGCAAACAGCTATGGCTGATCCTCAGTCCTACCCTAAGAGGGCCCGTGTCTCAGTGTCCCAGTAATCACTGCCAGCACCTCTGAGAGAAAGCCGCCCTTGAGTTCCGACCTATGCCAGACAGTCCAGTTTCTCCCCATATGAGTCTGGGTCCCCAGAGACTCACCCAGAACTGGAGTTCAGAGCAGTCAGGAGCTTGAGACTCCCTCCCGATTGAAAAATACAACTTCATCCTCAGTTGCCAGCCCTTTCTGTGTGCGCCTCCGTACTTCTGCACTTTACTTCCGCACCTCCTTCGCAGTGTGCTTTTCTCTTTCCTGAGTAGAATTCCCACTCAGCCAGCCTTTCTGTGGTTCTGGATGATGTCCGTTTTGTCTTTTAGTTGTATTTTTGAAGTGGTTGTGCGAGGCAGCAATTTCTAGTGTTTTCCTTTGCCTCCATCTTGGTTTCTCTACAGTATCGGTATCTTAATTTTTTTGGTGCAATGGTAAATGGAATTTTTTTTTTAAATTTCTCTTTCTGTGAGGTCATTATTGGTGTATAAAAAAGCCAAAGCCTTTTGGGTGGTAATTTTGTATCCTGCTACATTGCCGAATTTATTTATTAAGTCTAGAATTTTTTTTGATGGAGTCTTTAGGGTTTTTTTTTTTTTTGTACAATATCATGTCATCTGCGAATAATGACAATTTTACTTCTTCTTTTCCAATTTGGATGCCTTTTATTTCTTCTTCTTGTCTGATTGCCATGGCTAGTACCTCCATTACTATGTTGAACAGGAATGGTGAGAGTGGGCATCCCTGTGTTGTTCCTGTTCTTAGGGGAAATGGTTTTAGTTTTTGCCTATTGAAAATGACATTGACTGTAGGTTTGTCATATATGGCTTTTATTATGTTGAGGTATGATTTTTCTATTCCCATCTTGCTGAGAGTTTTTATCAAGAAAGGGTGTTGTATTTTGTCAAATGCTTTTTTTGCATAAATGGATATGATTATATGGTTTTTAATCTCTCAATTTGTTTATTTGGTGTATCACATTTATGGATTTGTGGATAGTGTACCATCCTTGCATCTCTAGAATAAATCCCACTTGGTCATGGTTTATGATCTTTCTAATGTAATGCTGGATTGGATTTGCTAGAATTTTGTTGAGAATTTTGGTGTCTAAGATCATGAGGGATATTGGCCTGTAATTCTCTTCCTTTGTATTGTCTTTATCTGGTTTTGGGATTAGGCTAATGTTGGCTTCATAGAAAGAGCTTGGAAGTATTCCTTCTTCTTGAATTTTTTTGGAATAGTCTGAGGAAGATAGGTTTTATTTCTTCTTTGAATGTTTGATAAAACTCCCCTGTGAAGCTGTGTGGTCCAGGGCTTTTGTTTGTTGGAAGTTTTTTGATTACTGCTTCAATTCCCTCCATAGTTATCAGCCTATTAAGATTTTTTATTCTTTCTGGTTGAGTTTTGGAAGGTCATATTTTTCTAGAAATGTGTCCATTTCTTCTAGATTGACCAGTTTGTTGGAATTGAGTTGTTCATAGTATTTTTTAATGATTCTTTGTATTTCTGTGGGGTCTGTTGTTATTTCGCCTCTTTCATTTCTGATTTTGTTTATTCTTGAATTTGAAGAGAGTCCCTGTGTGCATTCACCGAGAATCAGGGTCCCCAAGTGCGCACCAGGAATCAGAGTTCCTGTGTGCGCATGTGGAGAATCAAGAATCGGAGTCTGTGGTGCTTGGTGCGGCCTTGAGCATGAGGAGAAACAGAGTCCCCATGAGAATCAAAGTCACTGGTCTGCTAGGGAGGCAAGATCGTTTTTGTTTCTAAATATTAGATCAAACTGCTATGCCTCCAAGATTTTGTGGGGTGGTCTTATGTACCAGGTGTTTTGTAATGGTGCAGTCTCTTAGATCTCCTGATCTGGGTGCTCTAGGAGAGCCCTTCATTGAACTTTTTTGGGTTCTCCTATTGTATTTGGGTCTTAAATGTTATTGTCCCATTCATGAACAGAATCTCCTCTCAGGCTGGCTGACTATGTGGCTTTCCCCCAACCACATCATGCGAACTGTTGCAAAGGGGCTGATGAAACAGAACAAAATAAAACAAAACATGAAATAAAAGGAACAAAACAAAAACATACACAAAACCCCTACAGCACCAACAAAAAACAAAAAACCACCAGAGAAGAGAGAATTAAGAAAGAGAGAAGAGAGCAAGAATGATAGTGAAAAAGAAAAAATATATGAGGAGAAAATAAAGCAAAACAAACAAACAAACAAACAAACAATGCACAAGCAAAAAGGAACAAGAAAATGGGGGCAGGATATGTAGATGCAGAGATGAAATAAAGAAAATTAGAATAAAGTATTAGAGGAATAGGGGAAGGAAAACAGTTTGAAATAAAAGAGTGAGAAAAGAAATGACAAGAAAAAAATTTGAAAAGGAAAATAGAGGAGAACATAGATAGACCTAAAATAGAAAGAAGAAAAAAGATGAGAAAGCAGGAGAAAAATAAAAGCAAAAAAAATTCAGTGAAAAAAATTGAGTAGGAAATGAGAAGAGGGAAATTAAACATATGAATGAAACAACAGAGACTAGAATAATAAGAAATCAATAAAGCAGATAGATAAAGAAGATACATTTTAAAAGAGAAAAAAGAAACAAAAATCTCAAAAAAGAAGAGAAGAAAAAAGGGAGGGAAAAAGAGAAAAGAAAAAAAAGGAGGAAAAAAAGTTCATTTTAGCCAAGTTTAATGCCCTATGGGACCTTGCTTTGGATCCCACTCTTCTGTTCTGTCTGCCAATTCTGGGCTTCTTGTTGGGTACTTAGTTGTTAACCACTGTGAGGCACTGTCTTTTGGCTTTTGGCAACCTTCTTGAAGCTTCAAGCGATACACTGATCCACCACTTGTGTCTGTCTCCACAGGCCTTGGCTGGAGAAAGAGGAACCAATTTGCTCTCTAAAGTAGGTTTGTTAGCAGCAACGGGCCCAGGGCAGGGTGTTGTAGTAATATAGAGAAATGTTTAAAAATGCTTTGAGGATTCCTGAAAAATGTCTAAGAAGGTTTTAAAATGTTTAAATTAACTTTTCTTGAAACTTAAAGCGTGACATTAAGAACACATTCCACACTGCCCTGAAGCGTGTGTCCCTCATAGATAAGGATTTGAACTTCAGTAAATAACTCAGAGTGACTTGTCAAAATAACCAGCTGAGTGAGTGATGTACTCTCCCTAGATAACCACATGTAGCCGCTCGCCCTGTTTGAGATAAACATGTGTGCACTGACATAATTCATTGATAGCCACCTGGACTGCTGCAAATGGGGTACAGGTTTTAAAAGTGGGGGTCCTGACCAGCCTGGTGCTCGCCTGTCGAGACAGCCACAAAGGCATGTCCTCTTGTCAGTCCGGCAAGCGACGCCGCTCCACGCTCTTCTCTCTGCCAGACGACAGAAGAACGGTCAGTACCTCCCGATTGAGATGCGACCGAGCTCTTGGGTGAGGAACACTGGCCCCTGTATCCGGATCAGACCAGCCTAGTTGCTGGACCCCCGAGGACAGAACCACTGGGATCCCACTTAAGCCTGTACCCACAGCACCAGGAATTGTGTGAGTAATAAAGTGCCGTATGATTTATAACTGCATATGTTTCATGTGGTGTAATTCCTCCAGCAGTTAATTGAATTATTTTGCATACGCTCAAAAGTTAAATTAAGCTTCTGGTCTTTTTGGTCCTATGCCTGCCCTTCGGTCCTGCTTGTGTAGAGTAGCCTCTTCGCTAGCAACGACTTAAATGTCCCACACCTGCACGGTTGAAGTTTATCTCAAGGGACACCTTAGATAAATACCCCAGATCCTTTCCCAGGATCTACTTGGGACACAGGGCCAGCAAACTCCCCCTGGTTTCCCAAGTTCGACCTCTGCCTGCCTTTGCCTGCTAGCTAGCTGTCAATCTTAATCACTCAATAGTCTGTTTCTTAAAGAGCGTTAGGTGGGGCAGGTGCCATTTAGCTTTCAGAGAACATGGTGGGTGTGTTTCCCTATACCAGAGATACTCCTCCACGAATGGCCCAAAATATTATTCTGATGGACAGGGATCCTTATATGGAGACCAGTGGGGTAGGCTGGAAACCTGCAGTTTTTATCAGTTTCCCATGTGCGGGGGGAAATATCAGTCTGGTTCCCAGGATTTTGGGGTGGGTGGCCACTCTCCCAATCTAGTCCCTTAGGGCTCCTTGAGACTATTTAAACCATAAGTTTGGCCTCTGCCTTTGTTTCCTCTGAAAAGCTCAAAATGCAGGGTGTGGCATACAGGGTACCTAAGGTGGGGTGGTGGAATGTATTCACGAATGTATTCATGATTCTAATAAGCCCCAATAAAGGTGACCACCAGAGAAAAGACAATTAGGGCAGAGAAAAGAGAGCAAAAATGATATTGAGAAAAGGAAAAAAGGCCAGAGAGAAAAGAAAAAGAAGAAAAAAAGAAGGGGAGAAAAATATATGTGTATGGGGAGAAAACTCCAAAAAACCAACAACTAATTCAAAAAATGCAAACAACAAGCACCCAGAAAAGAAGGAGGGAAGCTGAATCTGAAGAGTCCAAGCTTATTTCCAGAAGGTAAGGTAAAGGAATTGAATGAATGGGGAAATGGCCACGAATCAGTATAAAGGAGGTAGAAAGAGAATGAATGTATAAGAAGAAAAGTAGAAAACAAAATACTCAAAAATAGTAGAAAATAATAATTGAAAAAAATTATAATTAAAAAATATATATAAAAGAAAATTTATATATATATGTATATAAATTTTCTCCTTTCTTTAACCTTTCTATGTATTCATCTATTTTTGGAAAAGGAGAATATAGAGCAGATAGGCCTGAATTGGTGGTTGAAACTAATTAAGCTATTAGTAGAAGAAGAGAAGAAGCAAGGAGAGGAAAAAAAAATAACAAAAAAACTAACAAAATTAACAAACAATCAAACAAACAACAACAAGAAAGAAAAAAAATTGGGGTAGCAAAGAAAGACAAAAGAGAAGGGTGCATGGACTTGGAGTTGGGGAGAGGAAATTAGATATATGAGTAAGCCAACAGAGACTACTTTAATAGTAAGGCATCAATAAAGCAGATAAAGAAGATCAATTTTTAACAAGGATTAAAAAGAAAGGATAGAGAAAAACTAAAGCAGGAACAGGAGAAGAGAAACAGGATGAAAAGGGAAAAGTGAGGAAGAAAGTGTTGGCATAAAGAAAAAAATGAGATAGAGTAAAATAATGATTAAAAAAATAAAAATAGAATGTAGAACACTAATCCAAAAAAAATAAAAATTAAAAAAAGAAAGGTAAAAATATAATAACAAATAAATAAAAATAATAATAGAATAATGTGAAAGAAAAACATTTTTAGTTTCTTAAGTAAAAGATAAAAAATAAAAAAGTGAAGTTTGTTTGCTTCAGTGGAGCTTCAATGTCCCACGGGGGCTGGTTTAAGACCCCTCTCTACTGTTCTGCCTGCCATGTCTCAGTTTCCTATCAGGTAGTCAGAAGTGTTGAAGTTCCCAGCGATCCACCGCTCCTCTGTGTCATATGCCACAACCCTGGTTTCAGGCAGGTGGGATCAATCTGCCCACTTTGTTTTCCTGCCTGCTTTCAGTCGTATTTACACAAGCGTCTATTTCTGACACGGCCCCTTGGTGGCGGTGTTTCTGTATTAGTTTCCAGGACCAAATGGACCCTCAACTCAGTCCCTGAGGGCTCCCTCGGGGTATTTAGAATCTTCCTTTCCCTGCCGAGCTCAAGGCTGGGTGCAGTTGTGCTGCTAGGAGGAGCCTGGTCTTCAGGAGAAAAATGTCTGTTCAGGATTGGATGGACAGACTGTCCCAGAGTTGGCTTCCTGATCACCTCTCCCTCTTCTGCTCCCCAGTTTCCACAAAAGCCACCTTCCCCTGCAGTCTCCGTGAGTGTTTTTAATTGAAAGATCCTATGCACTGAGTTTAGCAAGTAAAAGCAAGGAAAATATAAAGACAGAGCAACCGTGCCACCTCGTGTCTTCCCCCCCCCCCCCCCCCCCCCAGGACTGGGCCTGGGCGGTGTAGAACTTCAGGCTGCCTTTCTGGGCACCGCCTCCCATGGCTGTGGGCTTAGATCTAGAGTCCCCCGCTGCCAGCAGCCTTGTGGACCCCCTTCCACATTCGAGGGCTACACTGACCCCAAGGGATGCGGATTTGGTGCAGGACAGTCTCCCTCTGATTCTCTAGTCCCGGCTGCATGCGTTTCTCCCTCCAGCCCAGATCCCCAACCCCACCTTTCTCCAGGCGACCTCTGACCTTTCCGTCCACAGATTGCCTTACCAGCTGTGTTTAATTCACCAATTCCAGGTGGATGTTATTCGATTCAGCTGTTCCTTCTACCTTCTCTGTGAGAAGGTGCAGGGCCCCTCTGTGTATTCAGCGCCATTTTGTCTCCCGCTGGACAAACTTTTTAGGTGCCCACAGCCGAGGAGGCTGGAGTCTCCGTGTTTGTGGCGTGTTTGTGGGTTCACAGCCAAGGCAGCTGGTCCCTGGATGTTGTGGCTGTAGGGTCCCAGGTGGTATCCGAGGTCACCCCAGGTGAAGATAAGGCTGGGCTTCCAATCACAGCTGCTCTCCCCTTCAAGATGGTGTGGTCTCTGTGGCCAACACTTGATCTTAACCCCATCACTTCTTTTAGCTATGTCTGCCTCCAGTACAGAGATGAACTTTCTCCTCCTAAAGTCTTTAGCAACCTAATTGGAAGATTCAATGGTTATTCTTCACGGCTCATTTACTTTTCTTGTTAACCGTTGTTAAGATAATATTTAGTTATTGAAAATCTTATTCTTTTCCTATATCTATGCCACGTTCCCCAGTTCTTCCCCCTGGTTCTTTTTTCCTTTATAGACACTTTACACTAAGGCATATTAATGGAATTATGCAGCCATCAAAAAGCATAATTATAAAAGACTGTGTTGAGATGAAGAAATGTTCAAAATAATAGGTATGCTGCTGTTGGTCTTAGGAGGATTTATGGTCACATGTTCAAAGATAATAGAATTTTACCCTAGACTATAGGAACATCCACACTCACATCCAACAATCCCCAAAGGAAATAGACATATAGGAGACACTAGCAAATAAGAATTAAAATGCCACTTGCTATCAATACTCTGGAAAGCTGGGATTCAGGTCTAAAGACTTTATCTTTCAGGCATAAATATACTCTTACCTCTGTAGGAGCACATCAGATAGGTATGCTCAGTTCTCTGCCTATGATTTCAGCAGCAAAGTGGCAGCAAAAGAGGTGAGATCTTCCCTGAGTTGTGCTGGAGCAGGCTCGTTCTGGCTTTAGGGAGCTGGTTCTGAGCATCCCTTCTCAACTCGGCATTCAGTGAACTCAAGTTGGTAGCTTACAATCAGCCATGGTGGGAGTATTTACACCATAGTAATTGGCAAACACTACAAAGTATGGCTCTCCATCCCCATCTCTTGCCTAAAGCTCAATGTTGACTATTTATCAGCACACTAGTAGGAAAAGGCAGAAAACAATCTTACTGTATTGGCCCTGATTATGTGCCCAACTCTGTTTCATTATGGGAAGAGAGAGTGATGTCTGGGCTTGAATCTGCAATAACAAATATGATAATGATGATGATAAATACCCATTGAGAACTTCTAGGTACTGTGCATGCTTCACTGTACTAAGTGCTTCCCATGCATAACTTTAAGTTATACTCAAATGACTTTATGGGATAAGGACTATCATCACCTCTGTTTTTTTTTTAAATATATTTTATTGATTTTTTTACAGAGAGGAAGAGAGAGGGCTAGAGAGTTAGAAACATCGATGAGAGAGAAACATCGATCAGCTGCCCCCTGCACATCTCCCACTGGGGATGTGCCCACAACCAAGGTACATGCCCTTGACCGGAATCGAACCCGGGACCCTTCAGTCCGCAGGCCGACGCTCTATCCACTGAGCCAAACCGGTTAGGGCCATCACCTCTGTTTTATATGTGAGGAAACTAAGGATCAGAGCAATTAAGTAATTTATTTAATGTTATACTGCTGGTGAACAGAATATTCAGATTCCAATCCAGGCAAGGCCTCTCTAGAGTCTCAGCTCTGACTTCCATGATAGCCCCTTCCTGGGAAAAGTGGGAAAAGAGGTGGAAAGTTTCATTTCCAACTAGCAGTTGACAGCATGTATTACTATTTTAGAAACATTAATATTTAAAAACATGCAGCCCTGTATACTATGATAACATTTTTAAAAAGACTTTCCAAATTGAAAAATAATATTATGTATTTTAATGAACATTTTATATGTGTGGTAAAAATGTAAAAAACATACATGGACATAATGTGGGTACGTGGCTACTTTTTATTTACTACTTTTTTGTATACTTAAACTATTTCATAATAAAATTTAATATAATTCTGTATGAGGTAATTAGACTGGTAAGTGAGATTATAGGTTGTTCTAATCATTTCTTTAAAAATTTTTAATATAGCCGAAACCGGTTTGGCTCAGTGGATAGAGCGTCGGCCTGCGGGCTGAAAGGTCCCAGGTTCGATTCCGGTCAAGGGCATGTACCTGGGTTGCGGGCACATCCCCAGTAGGAGATGTGCAGGGGGCAGCTGATCGATGTTTCTCTCTCATCGATGTTTCTAACTCTCTATCTCTCTCCCTTCCTCTCTGTAAAAAATCAATAAAATATATATTTAAAAAAAAAAATTTTTAATATTATCATTGTATTGTCTTTTCAATTAAAATTTTTAATAAAAAATTAGTGCATGCAAAAACTGGTAAAACCTGAATAATGTCTGTAGTCTACTTAGTTGTATTGTGCCAATATCAATTTCCTGGTTTTAATAATGTCTTACAGTTATATAAAGATATCATCATTGAAAGAACTGAGAGATGCAGTGGATTATTATTTTTAATGGATTAATAAATAAATGTTATTTTTATTTATTATTCTCAAACAGAGAATCTCTGTTTTAAGAGAACCTTATTTTAACCCCCATGTACTATTAGATGTTTTCCCTTTATGTTGTCATCTATCCATCACAGTACTTACTAAATTGTAGGTTATATTTATAAAGTACTATATAATTTTAAAAATGCTATTCTTCTTTTCCAGGAAACTTGGAAAGGCCATAAACTTTTTTCTATATTTAAAAATGTAGAAGATTCCAAAATGGTGGCTGAGTAAGTGGATGCTACATTGACATGCTCCCAGGACCAAACTGGAGTTACAACTAAAATTTAAAAAGATCATCCTGAATAATCAACTGAAGACTTGCTAGAGAGACCCCTGATAACCAAGGATGGAAAGTGGAGACCACATAGAGACTGGTAGGAAGGGTGAAGGTGTGAAAGGGCTGACCAGGCTCCCACAGACAGCAGCAGAAGTCCTGGAGGGATATTTCAGCTGGGGGGGGGAGGGGGCGAGGAGGCTCCCACTGAGAACTCTGGGGTCTAAACCCCAAGTTGGGCTCCCCAGCCCAGAGCACCAGAACTGAGAAAGGTGCCCACATAACATCTGGCTGTGAAAAGTGGCAGGGTGGCTGTCTGCCAGCCAGAGACAGTTGGAAATGCAGGCACCCTCTTAAAGACCAATGCACAAAATTTCGTGTGCAGCCACTCACCTTGGGCTCTGGTAGAGGGGGGGAAGAGCAGATTGGAACCATGTGAGCAGAAGCCAGTGTTGGGTACTCTGGGGTAAGACCTCAGAAGGCAGACATTCCAGTTTCCTGTACCAAGTCATTCCCTCATGCTGCAGAGGACATCTTTCTCTAGTGGACCTTTGCTATCCAGGCAGGTTTTACCTGGGAGGGAAGGCAATTTCCCCACCCTATTGGAAAACCCCTTGCCCCACTCTGAGGCCCAATAAGCGGCTAAAAATAACAATCAGCCTACAGGCAGAATCAATTACCCCACCCTATTGGAAAACATCTCACCCAACCTGTGGTCCATAGCCTGAGACTAATTAAGACTGAATACAGAAGGGGGTGCACCAAGAGTGTCTACCTTAGGTAATTGGGGAGGCTGAGCCACTGGGCCCTATAGGACACTTAGCACAGAAAGCCACTCTATCGACACAGTGAAGCATAAAAAATGCCGAGACAAAGAAACAGGTCACAAATGACAGAAATGGAGGAAAGCAAACTACTGGATATAGAGTTCAAAACCACACTTTTAAGGTTTTTCAAGAATTTTCTAGAAACCACCGATAAACTTAATGAGACCCTCAAGAAATCTAGTGAGACCCTCGAGGTTGTGATAAAGGACCAACTAGAAATTAAGCATACACTGACTGAAATAAAGAATATTATACAGACTCCCAACAGCAGACCAGAGGATTGCAAGAATCAAGTCAAAGATTTGAAATACGAAGAAGCAAAAAACACCCAACCGGAAAAGCAAAATGAAAAAAAAATCCAAAAATATGAAGATAGTGTAAGGAGCCTCTGGGACAACTTCAAGCGTACCAACATCCGAATTATAGGGGTGCCAGAAGAAGAGAGAGAGCAAGATATTGAAAACCTATTTGAAGAAATAATGACAGAAAACTTCCCTACCTGGTGAAAGAAATAGACTTACAAGTCCAGGAAGTGCAGAGAACCCCAAACAAAAGGAATCCAAAGAGGACCACACCAAGACACATCATAATTAAAATGCCAAGAGCAAAAGACAAAGAGAGAATCTTAAAAGTAGCAAGAGAAAGACAGTCAATTACCTACAAGGGAGTACCCATACGACTGTCAGCTGATTTCTCAACAGAAACTATGCAGGCCAGAAGGGAGTGGCAAGAAATATTCAAAGTGATGAATACCAAGAACCTACAACCAAGATTACTTTACTCAGCAAAGCTATCATTCAGAATTGAAGGTCAGATAAAGAGCTTCACAGATAAGGAAAAGCTAAAGGAGTTCATCACCACCAAACCAGTATTATATGAAATGCTGAAAGGTATCCTTTAAGAAGAGGAAGAAGAAGAAAAAGGTAAATATACAAATTATGAACAACAAATACACATCTATCAACAAGTGAATCTTAGAATCAAGTGAATAAATAATCTGATGAACAGAATAAACTGGTGATTATAATAGAAGCAGGGGCTTGGAAGGGATTGGACTGACTATTCTTGTGGGGGAAAGGGGTGTGGGGGGTGCAGGAAGAGACTGGACAAAAATCGTGCACCTATGAATGAGGACAGTGGGGGGGGGGTGAGGGCGGAGGGTGGGAGGGGAACCGGGTGGAGGGGAGCTATGGGGGGAAAAAAGAGGAACAAATGTAAAAATCTGAACAATAAAAATTTAATTTAAAAAAAAAAGACTGAATACAAACAGACTGCAGGCAAAGGCAGGTCTCTGGAGGATTTGAGTCTTTGCTGGGTCTAATTTGGGACCTGGAACTAGGAAAAGCAGACTTTGGTGCACATCTTGGTCCTTTCCAAAGGTAATCAGCCCCAGCAGAGAGAGACCCAAGCTCTAGATTGCTGATAGCTACAAACATGGTATGCAGGGCCAGTCAGAAATAGCATCTAACACTGTTCTACACTGGAGATTGGGAGGCATAGCAGACCTACCTAATACATAGTCACAAACCCAAATAGGCAGCCAAAATGGCAAACAAAAAAACAACCCCCAAATGAAAGAACAAAAGAATTATTCAGAAGAAGAGCTAAATGAAATGGACATAAGAAACTTATCAGACACAGAGTTCAGAATAATGATGGTAAGGATGCTCAACAAATGAGAAAATATATACTAATTATGAAGAATGACATAACACTAATAAATAACACAGTGGAATGAATACACAGAAGACTAAGGGAAGCCGGATATTAGATAAGTGAATTAGACGACAGGGTAGAAAGAAATCGCTCAATCAGAGAACCAAAAAGAAAAAAACAAATAAAAAGGAATACAGATTAAAGGAGCTGTGAGACAACATGAAAAGTAAGAATATTCACATAATAGGAGTCCCAGAAGGTGAAGAAAGTGAGCAAGGACTAGAGAATGTGTTTGATGAAATAATGGCAGAAAACTTCCCTAACATGGTGAAGGAAAAAGTCACACAAGTTCAGGAGGTACAGAGGGTTCCAAGCAAGTAGAACCCAAACAGGCCCATGCCCAGACACATCATAATTAAAATGCCAAACATTAAAGCCAAAGAGAGAATCTTAAAAGCAGCAAGAGAAAAGCAAGTTGTTACCTAAAAAAGAGCTTCCATTAGGCTGTCAGCTGATTTCTCATCAGAAACTCTAAGGCCAGAAGGGAATTGCATGAAGTATTCAAGGTAATGAAAAGCAAGGATCTGAAACCAAGATTACTCTATCCAGCAAGGCTATCATTTAAAATAGATGGTGAAATAAAGAGCTTTCCAGACAAAAAAAAAAAGGCTAAAGGAGTTTGTCACCACTAATCCTAATCGAGCACTGTGAGAAATGCTAAAGGGGCTGCTGTAATGAGAAGAAATAGAAAGAGAGAGAAACACATGGGACTACATCAAAATAAAAAGCTTCTGCACAGCAAAAGAAACCATCAACAAAACAACAAGAAAGCCCACTGCCTGAAAGAACATATTTGGCAATGATACATCTGGTAAGGGGTTAATTTCCACAGTATACAGGGAACTCGTACAACTTAACAAAAGGAAGACAAATAATCCAATTTAAAAAATGGGCAAAGGACCTGAATAAATACTTCTCCAAAGTGAACATACAGAAGGCCAACAGACATATGAAAAAATGCTTTGTGTAACTAATCATCTGAGAGATGCAAATTAAAACAATAATGAAGTATCACCTCACACCTATCAGAATGGCTACCATCAACAAATCAAAAAACAACAAGTGTTGGCGAGCATGTGGAGAAGAGGGAATCCTAGTACATTGCTGGTGGGAATGCAGACTGGTGCAGCCATTACAGAAAACAGTATGGAGTTTCCTCAAAAAATTAAATATGGAACTGCCATTTAATCCAGTGATCCCACTTCTAGGAATATATCCTAAGAAACCAGAAACACCAATCAGAAAGAATATATGAACCCCTATGTTCATAGCAGCCAAATTTACAATAGCTAAAATCTGGTAACAGGCCAAGTCCATGGGTGGATAAAAAAGCTGTTGTACATTTATACCATGGAATACTATGCAGCAGTAAAAAAGAAGGATCTCGTACCCTTTGAGTCAGCATAGATCGACCTGGAACGTATAATGCTAAGCAAAATAAGCTAGTTAGAGAAAAACCAATATCACATGATCTCACTCATATGTGGAATCTAATAAACAAAATAAATTGTTAAACAAAATAGATCCAGAGACATAGAAGTATGGAACAGACTGTTGAACCTCAGAGGGAAGGCAGGGTAGGGTGGGTGGGTGGGAAGTGATCAACCAAAGAACTTATGTGCATATATGCATAACCCATGGACACAGAGAATAGGATGGTAAAACCCTGGGGTGAGGGGTGGGGGTAGGCTATAAGGGATCAATGGCAGAAAAGGGACATTTGTAATACTTTGAACAATAAAGATTTTTTTAAAAAATAAAAAATGTAATGAGATATAATTCATATACCATAAAAGTCATACTTTTATTTTATATTTTTTTAAAAAAATCTTTATTGTTGAGATATTATAGATGTCCCCGGTTTTTCCCCCCTATTGCCCCTCTCTGCACCTGGTTCCTGCCCTGCCCCAAGGCATTCATCACCCTATTGTTGTGTCCATAGTTAATGCATATATGCATATACCTTCTTTGGTTAATCTCTTCTTGTTCCTTCTTCCTCCTTCCCTCTAAGATCCTTCAGTCTGTTCCATGTTTCCATGCCTCTGCTTCTATTTTATTCATTAGCTCATTTTGTTCATTAAATTCCTTGTTCATTTATATTGATTTTTAGATTCAATTGTTGATAGATTGTATTTATTGCCATTTTATTGTTTATATTTTTTTCTTCTTCTCCTCCTCCTCCTTCTCCTCCTCCTCCTTTGAATATGCTTTAACATTTGATATAATACTGGTTTTGTGATGATGAACTCCTTTAACTTTTTCTTGTCTGTGAAGCTCTTTATCTGACCTTCAATTCTAAATGATAGCTTTGCTGGGTAGAGTAATCTTGGTTGTAGGTCCTTGCTATTCATCACTTTGAATATTTCTTGCCACTCCCTTCTGGCCTGCAAAGTTTTTGTTGAGAAATCAGCTGACAGTCATAGGGGTGCTCTCTTGTAGGTAACTAACTGCTTTTCTCTTGCTGCTTTTAAGATTCTCTTTGGCATTTTAATTATGATGTGTGGGCCACTTTGGGTTCCTCATGTTTGGGACTCTGTGTGCTTCCTGGACTTATAAGTTTATTTCTTTCACCACGTAGGGGAAGTTTTCTGTCATTATTTCTTCAAATACGTTTTCAATTTCTTGCACCCTCTCTTCTCCTTCTGACACCCTTATGATGCAAATGTTAGTATGCTTGAAGTTTTCCCAGAGGCTCCTTACACTATCTTCATATTTTTGTGTTCTTTTTTCTTTTTGTTGTTCTGATTGAATGTTTTTTATTTCCTCACATTCCAGTCGCTGTTTTGATTTTCAGTATCCTCTACTCTACTGTTGAAACCCTGTAAATTATTCTTTATTTCAATTAGTATATGTTTAATTTCTGACTAGTTCTTTTTCATATCTTTGATGTTCTCACTAAGATTCTTGAAATTCTCACTAAGTCCCTTGAAGCTCTTATTATAATCCTTGAGCATCCTTATAAACATTGTTTTGAACTCTGTATCTAGTAGTTTATTTGCTTCCATTTCATTTAGTTCTTTTTTTTGGTGATTTCTTTTGTTCTTTCATTTGTGACATGTTTTATTGTCTGCATTTTGACTGCTTCCCTGTGTTTGTTTCTGTCTACTAGTTAGATTTTCAATGTCTCTGGGATTGGTAGAGTGGCCTTGTGTAGTAGGTGTCCTGTAGGGCCCAATGATTCAGACTCCCCAGTCACCATAGCTAGGCCCTCTAGGTGTGACCCATGTGGGCTGTGTGCACAGTCTTGTTGTAGTTGAGCCTTGATTGCTGTTAGTGTCACTGACAGGAATTGACCTCCAGGAAAATTTTCTGTGATGACCACCTATGACTACAGCAGAAGAGCTGCTGTGCAGGAGACACCTCTATGGAGTAGGACTTGCTTCAGTGGGGCTTTGGTGCTCACTGAGTCTGCCCCTTGAGTGTATTGCTCATGGATGTGTAGAGTTGTAATCTGGTATGGTCTGAAGCTGACCACTGGGAGCACTGGCTCTGGGGCCTCCTGGGAGGTGCAAAGTAAGCCCTTGTTTGTGCCCTGCCTGGGGCCACCTGGCAGGAGCTACAAAGTGATCTGCAGATGGCTGCTACTTGTATTTGTCTTGGAAGTGCCTGGGAGAGACCATGCTGTGAAACAAGGCAGACTGCTGCTAGTGTTTGGCCTGGGGCCTCTTATTGAGAAGTATGGGGTATGCTGACACCAGCTTCTGCTTGTTTGAGTGATTTTAGGAAAGTGTGAAGCCTGAGTCAGGACAGGCCATTAGTATGGAAAAGCCACTGCAAACAACTTGGGTGGGACTGCACATTGGGTGTGGCAGGGTCCCAGGCAATCACGAGGACAGAGAGAATTGTGTGAGCCAGGTTGATGGAGACTCAGATATGGTGCCTGCCAGTCAGCTCTGCAACAGAGGAGGTCTCAGCATAGAAACAATGACCTCTGTGAGCACTCCTGTTTGGGAGAAAGCTGCTCCTGAGTACTTATCCCCATGCCAGACAATCTAGTTCCTGTCCATATGTCCCTGGATCCCTCCCAACCCCCATGCCACTGCCCCAGCCCTGCAGCTCAGAGGAGTGAGTCCAAGTGAGGCTGTGCAAATGCCACTGCCTGGGACTCCATCAGCCCCAATGTCACTAGGCCACAATCCCCACTGGTTTTTATAGCCCAAAGTTATTGGGGCTTCTCTTCACTGCACTGGAATCCTGGGCTGAGGGGTCTGGTGTGGGACTGGGACTCCTTGCTCCTCACGGGAGGCCTCTGCAGCCAAGATCTCCCTCCTAATTAAAAAAACACCACACGTGGGTGTCAGACCAGCCTGTTCTGCACCTCTGCCCCTCCTACCAGGCAATGTACTCTCTTCTTTTTTTTTTTAATTTTATTTTTTTTAAATTAAAAAAAAAATTTTTTTATAATTTTTATTTCTTAAAGTATTACAAAGAGTATTACATATGTCTCCTTCCCCCTGCTCCCTTGACATTCCCCTGGCCTCTACCCCCCGGTGTCTTGTGTCCATTGGTTATTCTTATATGCATGCATATAAGTCCTTCGGTTGATCTCTTAATCCCCCCCCCAAACCCTCCCCAGGCTTCCCATTGTAGTTTGAGTCTGTTCAATGTTGCTCTGCCTCTGCATCTACCCCTGTTCATCCGTCGATACTGGTCCCTATTATCTGT
>NW_005873094.1:0-30397 GCF_000147115.1 Myotis lucifugus
GGTGCGCAGTGTGGTTGGGGAAGGTGAATCGCAGGTGGAGTCAAGTTCAGGGCGGCCAGGATGTTTGATGACTCGTCACATCAGGTGGGGTCCAGGGCACTTTTCAAAGTCCTCATTTCTTAGTCGTGTTTCGTTTCCTTCTAAGCCTTGGTTAAGGGCAGAGAAGATTACAGTTATCTCAGGGCCCTGCTCCTGTGTATTTTCTTCAGACAAGAAATGGAATATTTTAAGTGTCTAGAAAGCATTTCCTCTACATTTCAATCAGGCAAATGCTCTTGATTTCCTTTTCGAGCAGGAGGAAGTCGAAGAGTTGATGGACTTTTTCCAGGCCAGTAAGAGGTACCACCTGAGCAAGAGATTCGGCCACAGGGAGTACCTGGTGCAGAACATGCAGTCGGCGGAGACCCGTGTGCAGGGCCTGCTGAGCGCTGCCGCTGCCCAGCTGACCCTCCTCATCCAGAAACACGAGAGGTAAACCCCAGAGTGTCCCAGTGATGCAGACAAGCCGCCTTGCCCCGCATTCCTCGCCCGAGGCCGCTGCTTCTGTTCATTCACCGAAGGCACTGTCCGCTCCTTGCTTATGTCTTAAGAAAATTCTCTGATTGTAAGACTCCGGTTCATTGTAGAATTTAAAAACATGCATGATAGCCCGGGCCGGTGTTGCTAAGTGGTTAGAGCGTCGGCCCGTGCACTGACGGGTCTCGGGTTCGATTCCTGATCCAGGGCATGTATCTAGGTTGCTGGTTTGATCTCTGGCCCCCCATGGGGCTCGTGTGGGAGGCAACCAATCAATGTGTCTCCCTCACACCAGTGTTTCTCTCACTCTCTCTCTCACCATTCCTCCTTCCACTCTCTCTAAAAATCAATGGAAAAATAACCTCGGGCGAGGATGAACAAAAACACAAGAAAACATGCGAGATAGTTCAGACAACCCAAATGCTCCTCACAACTTCACAGGTGCCAACTCATGGCCAGCGGGGCTCTACAGACCACCCCGGGTTATTTTAAAGCAAATCCCGACATCTCACTGGGAAATGGGTGGTGGAGCTCACGCAACTGTGCGTGGGGAGTAATCTCATCCGGAAACAGCCTCACAGGCACCCCCAGGATCCATGTATAACCACCACCGTGGCCCGTCAGGTGACTCATAGAATTACCCTCACCGAGTACTCCCTACGCTTACCTCTTAGACTTCGCTGGTGCCCTGCTTGTCACCAGGACTTCCTAGCCCACCGTCTCCTTGGAGATCCTGCCTTACACAGGCAGACTGACTGTTACGTTCTTCCCGGGGGTCTGGCCCAGTTTCTGCCTCCCGGGCGATCTCTCCTGGTGTTGAGTTCGGCCGTGGTCCGTGGTGACGCCGAACTTGCCCTTCCTGTATCTCAGAACTGTCTCCCTACCCATCTCCTGCTCCTTCAGGGTAGAGACTCTTATTCAAACCAAAGTAAGAATGTGGAGGCGGCGTTAACCCCGCGTCTCCTTCGTCTAGAGCAGGGTACCTGGATGAAGAGCAGACGGAGGAGCTGATGGAGCGGGCTCAGACGGAAGTCTTCTCCATTAAACAGAAGTTGGACAACGACCTAAAGCAGGAAAAGAAAAAGCTCCACCAAAAATTAATAGTTAAGAGAAGACGAGAGATGCTGCAAAAGGTACGTAAGGAATTCTGCCACTTATTCTTCGTGTAACCATTCTGAACACTCGCCGAAAAACATGTAACTGCACAGTGCGCTCCAGTAGCACAGACAGGAGTTACTCTTTCTGCAGAGGAAGGCTTTACCGAGCATCCTATATAATAAAAGCCTAATATGCTAAGTGTCCAGTCGTCTGGTTGGCTGTTCAGCTAATCAGAGCATAATATGCTAATGATATGCTAAGGCGGCTCAACCGCTCACTATGACGTGCACTGACCACCAGGGGGCAGACAGTTGACCAGTTGCTATGACGTGCACTGACCACTAAGGGCAGTCAACTGGTTGACCAGTTGCTGTGATGTGCACTGACCACCAGGGGGCAGACACTCCAACTGGAAGGTTAGCCTGCTGCTGGGATCTGGCTGATTGGGACTGAGCGAGATGGGCTGGACACGCCCTGGAGCCCTCCCACGGTCCCTCCTCAGCTGGCCAACCTTCCATATCCCTCCCCAGCCCCGATCGTGCACCGGTGGAGTCCCTCTGCCTGGCCTATGCCTTCTTGCAATCTGGGACCACTCGGGGAGTGTTGGAGAGCCGGTTTTGGCCCGATCCTGCAGACCAGGCTGAGGGACCCCACTGGTGCACAAATTCGTGCACCGGGCCTCTAGTGAGTTCATAAAACCCTTCACCGTTCCCCACTGTCCTAGGATGAAGGTAACCGCTGGCACAATGCGCCCTCATTCCTGGGCACACCCCCTCTGCCCTGCCCTCATCCCTTCACACACCCCAGCTCGCACATTCTCAGGTCCCTGCTGTCTGAATGCTTCACCTCGAACAAGATACTTCCCCACTGCCTGCCTGTCACTCCCGGCCTTGGGCACCCCCCTTCCCCCGCCTTTCACATCCCTCCCGGCCTTGGGCACCCCCTTCCCCCGCCTTTCACATCCCTCCCGGCCTTGGGCACCCCCTTCCCCCGCCTTTCACATCCCTCCTGGCCTTGGGCCCAGCAAATGCCTGTTTGTCCCCCGGATTCAGTTTGTGTGTGTTAAGCAACTCATTGAATCCTCACAACCACTCTGCGAGGGGGACGCTGTAATCCTCGCTTTACAGGCGAGGAAATGGGTCCCGGCGAGGATGAGACTCTGGTCCCGCCACCCCGCCTGCCAGTGGAGAAGCAGGATCGGGACCAGGTCTGCCTCCTGGGCGTCACCAAGTCCATAGACGAGGGTTTGGTACACGTGGGACAAATGAAGTTTCCACTGTGTTTGGGGTGTTTCCTTCCGGACAGTTTTCTACCCGTGAGCTTGTTGAGACCAAGGCTTCACCGTGCTCCGCTTCCTTAGCAAATTCCCACGGTGCTTGCCCACAGGGCTCTGTGGGCTGAGCGTGTCCCTGTCCTCCCTGAATTCCCGCAGCACAAGGAGCAGCGCAGGGAGCAGCTGTCCGTCGGGGAAGCCTTCCGAGCGGCCGAGGACGTGGGCCAGTACCTGGGCCAGTGGCGGAGCCTGGTGGCGGCCCAGGGCGCCGCCCTGGAGGAGCTGCAGGAGCGCCTGGACCAGGCGGCGCTGGACGAGCTCCGGGCGCTGACCCTGTCGCTGTTCGAGAAGGCCACGGAGGAGCTGCGGCGCCTGCAGAGCTCGGCGCTGACGCAGGAGCTGCTGAAGCGGGGCGTGCCCTGGCTCTTCCTGCAGCAGATCCTGGAGGAGCACGCCCGGGAGCTGGCCGCCCGCGCCGAGCAGCTGGAGGCCGAGGAGCGGGGCCGGGACCAGGAGGGCGTCCGGAGCGTGCGGCAGAGGCTCAAGGACGACGCGCTGGAGGCCTCGGCGGAGGAGCAGGCGGAGCTGCGGCACTGGGGGCGCTGGGTCTTCCTGTGAGTCACCCTGCTGTCCCCGCGGTCCCGTCCCGCCAGGTGAGGGAGGGGCTCACCCTGGGGTGATGGGATGCTGGGCACCCGACCTCTGGCGGAGGACAGGCGAGATGGACAGCAGTTTCTAAGTCACATGACTCACAGCCCAGGGAGGAGGACACTGCGTGACGCTCAGGGCCGCTCATTCGCGTGGGGGTTGCACGGAACAAGCGGGGCTGCGGGAGGCAGGCCTGGTAGTAACGAGAGGGTGAGGTGCCCCGTTCCCACGGGAGGTGTGATTGCTGAGTTTGAATAAGTTTGTGGGCAGCTGGGAATTGAACCCAGGACGGATGGCTCTGCAGGGACCTCGCCTGCTCCCTGGGTGAGAACTGATGTTTGATGAGGGACAGGAGCCCTTTTGTCCTGTAACCTGTGGTCCTACCGATCAATATGCCTTCAAGTTGCTTTTTCTTTCAACAAACTGACAAACGTCAACCTAAAAAACCCCATTTAGCAAAGAAACAAAACCAAGACCCTTCCCCTGCTCTTTTCTTGGTGTAGAGTAGGGGTGGGGGGCGTCCGGCCCGCGGGCTGTATAAAGAAGGCCCTTGGAGTCATGTGGCCTGGCCCTGCCAAGGCATTGGGGTGAGTTCATTAACTGTTTGACCAAATACAGCAGGCTGAGTTTTAAGTGGATACTGTGTATGGTCTGCAAATGGGAAAATACCCTCAAGGGAGGATTAACACACAACAAAGAAATGAACACACATCACTGGTGTGGCTCAGTGGATAGAGCGTCCG
Organism: Myotis lucifugus; assembly: GCF_000147115.1. Classification (NCBI taxonomy): domain Eukaryota; kingdom Metazoa; phylum Chordata; class Mammalia; order Chiroptera; family Vespertilionidae; genus Myotis; species Myotis lucifugus. The sequence continues at coordinate 4,279 of NW_005873094.1, forward strand.
CCTGCGGGCTGAAGGGTCCCGGGTTCCATTCTGGTCAAGGGCACATGCCTGAGTTGCAGGCTTGATCCCCACTGTGGGGTATCCAGGAGGCAGCCGATCCAGGATTCTCTTTCATCGTTGTTTCTATCTCTCTCTCCCTCTCCCTTCTGCTCCGAAATCAACAAAAGTATATTAAAAAAGAAAAAAGCACCAAAAATGCCTCCTCGCATAGCTCTGGGGCCGGAGGTCTAAAGGGCGGTGTCGGCAGGGCCATGGTCCCACCAGGCTCCTGGAGGGTCGCTTCCTGCCTCTTCTGTGTGGCTGCATCCTTAGCGTTTAGTGGCTGCAGACGCATCGCTCCGATCCTGCCTCTGTCGCCACATGGCTGTCTTCCTGTGCGTCTGTCTGTCTGTCTGTCTGCTCTTACAGGGACACCAGTCCTATTGGACTAAGGGCCCGCCCTCCTCCCTGACTGCTCCACTGCATCTGTGAGATCCTATTGCCAAGTAAAGTCAGACTCCCTGGTAATAGGAGTTAGGACTCAAACACACACCTTTCAGGGGGCACAGACGTCAACCCATCACAGTCGGCCACTCAGCGTGGTTTCCATGCGGAACAGCTTCCTCTACGTCGGCGGTTCTCAACCTGTGGGTCGCGACCCCTTTGGGGGTCAAACAACCCTTTCACAGGGGTCGACTAAGACCATCGGAAAACACATATATAATTACATATTGTTTTTGTGATTAATCACTATGCTTTAATTACGTTCAATTTGTAACAATGAAATTGGGGGTCACCACAACATGAGGAACTGTATTAAAGGGTCACGGCATTAGGAAGGTTGAGAACCACTGCTCTACATGACCATCAGCCTTTAGGACCCAGACGGGGGACCCCCAGTCCCTGGCCCACCGGAGCGGAGGTGGGCTCCTCGTCCCGTTTGCAGGGAACTGCTGGCCAGGGTCAGTGGGCAGCCTCTGCTCCCATGCCCGTTATCTGCCAGGTCATGAACGCCGGGAGCCGGTTGCCCTTCCACAGGCAGCCTCACGGCCTCGCGCACTGGACGCTGAGTTCCCGGACCCGGTGTGATGGCGCGTCCCTCAGACAGGCGTGCGATGCTCAGGGAATCCTTGCAGAGTGCAGATGTGAGGAAGGACATGATGTCATTTTGCAGACGTGAATTTCGCTAATGACTCTTGCCCTTTGAATCCTCAGCTCCCCCACCCCCAGCACAGCCCCGCTATCTTCTATGGATGAGAACACACTTCTGTTCTTTTTTAAAGTAAAAAGTATAACTATTTTTTTAAATTTATTTGTCAATTACACTTGATGTACGATATCATAGTCGTTTCAGGTGTCCCACATGGTGATTAGCTATTCACATCCCTTATGAAATGGCCACCCCGAGAGGGCTAGTCCCCACCTGGCACCAAACATAGTTATTACAGTACTAGAGGCCGGGTGCACGAAATTTGTGCACTGGGGTGGGTGGGGAGGCTCAGCCCGGCCTGTGCCCTCTCGCAGCCTGGAAGCCCTCAGAGGATGTTCGACTGCCACAGAGGCAGGAGAGGCTCCCGCCACCACCACTGTGCTCGCCAGCCATGAGCCCGGCTTCTGGCTGAGCAGCACTCCCCCTGTGGGAGTGCACGGACCACCAGGGGGCAGCTCCTGTGTTGAGTGTCTGCCCCCTGGTGGTCAGTGTGCGTCATAGCGACCCGTCATTCCGGCGTTTGGTCAATTTGCATATTCGCCTTTTATTATGTAGGATTATTGCCCGTGTTCCCCAAGTTGTACTTTGCATCCCGCTGACTGTTTTTATAACTGGTCATTTGTATTTCTTAACTCCCTTACCTTTTTTCACCCGTCCCCCACCCCATCCAGTCTGGCGACCATCAGTTTGTTCTCTGTGTCTGTGAGTTTGTTTCTGTTTTATTTGTTTGTTTTATAGATTCCACATATAGGTGGAATTGTGTAGTATTTGTTCTGCTCTGTCTGACTTATTTCATGGAACATAACACCCACTGGGTGGCAGGAGTTCACGGCGCCGTTACTGACAAGGCCAGGGAGGGAAGCATCAGGGTCCCGCAATGACGAGTGGGTAGAGATGCGCGGTCCGTGTGTGAGGGGATGTCACCAGCCACACCCTGTCCCTGCCCCCAGGAGGCTCTGCGGCTCCCCCTTCTCCCTGTCCGAGGAGGAGCTGCTCCGGATGCGGCAGGACGTGCACAGCTGCTTCGCTCAGATGGACAGGAGCCTGGCCCTGCCCCGAATCCGGGCCCGCGTCCTGCTGCAGCGGCTGCACACGGCCTGGCGGGAGGCAGAGTTCCTGAAGCTGGACCAGGCCCTGGCTGCCCCCGAGCTGCAGGTAGGATGGACATCTTGGTGGATTGGTGTGTTTTTTTAATCTTCACTGGAGGAAATGTTCATTGATTTTTTTTTAGAGAGAGAGGGGAAGAGAGAGAGGGGGGAAGAGAAGCATCGATCGGTTGCCTCCTGTACACTCCCCGGCTGGGGATCAAACCTGTAACCTAGGCACGTGCACTGACCAGGAATCGAACCCGCCTTTTTGGTGCACGAGACGATGCTCCACCCACCTGAGCCAGCTGGCCAGTGGCCTCTTGATGGCAGAGGTGGGGCATCTCCTGCTGATGCCGCGGGGCCCGGCCTCAGCCCCCACCCTGGCCTCATCGCACCTCACTGGCCCCCATCCTCCTCTCCAGCCCTGTTGGCATCGGCTGTTCCTGGAGCCGCCAAACTGGTCTGTAGTGGACACACTGGTGCCCAGTCCAGATCCCCTTGCCCGGCTCCTTGCACCGTTCCTTGCACCGTCCACCAGCAGCCATGACCCTAGAACCTAGAAAGTGCCTGTCGCCTGGCAGGTGTGCAGTACATTTTGTTTATTAATAAATGAGTTCCTGAGGACCTCGCCATCTTTAAGTCAGATTCCCCCCCCCCCCACTTTCTTCGAGCCTTCCCGTGGCGCTCTGCCAGGATGTACGCTCTGCCACAATCTCAGGCACATGCTGGTGAACCGGCTCTCAACGGAGGTTCGGGGACATGCGGGGGAGGGTGGTCCCCATTTGTAGCATTTGCCCATTTCCCTGGTGTAAATACTTCTAAGGCCAATTTCAATCTGCCGGCTTGACATCACTGTGCGTGGGGCTGGGGCGATGCACAGGATGGCCACTCCCCTCACTCCCCCACCCCCACACCCCTTCCCCTGTCCCTCTTTGCCTTATCCCCTCCCAGCCCGAATCCAGACTCTGAGCTCCAAGGTCTTCCCTACCAGCCTGGCTCTGTTCCTAAGAGGCCTTGACAACACAATTACTTATTTTTTTGTATTATCCCCGTTAGATCAGGAAATGAAAACTGTAGTTAACTCATGGAATTAGCTGAGCCCAGCCTGAGTATTTAAAGAGTTGAGCTCAGGAGTCAGGAAACCTGAGACCTAGATCTCAGGGCCCCCATGATGTGGCTTGAGGCCACCGAGTCTGCTCTCCTGGCCTCAGACTCCTCCTCTGTCAAATGGGGGTGCTTTGAACTCCGTGAATTTCCGGGTCTGTGCCTCCTTCCTCGGAGGGGATGCGGACGGGCCACCATCCCGTGGCCAGCCTGAGAGATTATTCGGGAGCCAAGGGCCGAGTCTGGTGGGCAGGCCTGTGTCCACGTCCTGAGAAGGAGATCATGGGACCTCCAGGGATGTGACAGGGAGGAGGAAGGGCAGGCGGGCGAGCTGGGAGGGGAAGGAGACCAGCGGCACTGAGCCTCGCAGGTGTGCTGGGCTGGGCTGGGCTGGGCTGTGTTTTGCTGTGTTCTCATGTCCAGTCCTTGCATTATGCTGTTACATTCTGTTGCGTTATTACTTATACTGCGGTGCATTATGGCATGCTGTCTTGTGTTACTTTCCCTTTTTATGTTGTTACGTAGTGTTGTTAGGATCTTGCAGTCATCGGATGAGGCAGATACCCATTTTGCAGGTGTGCAAAGTGAGGCTCAGAGACGGTCGCATCTGCTATCCTCAGTCATTAACCGAATCACAATTTGCTGAGCACCGTGACCTCACCTTGGGCCCCTCCAGCCCCCGAGCTTGTCCGGCCCTCGGGGCCTGACTTTGGGAGGCGGACTGCATGCATGTGCCCGCGTGCTTTCTCTCCCCTCTCCAGCCACAGGCCAAGGCGAGGAAGCCGCGCGCCAAGAGTAAAAGCAAGACCGACCTTCTGAGGAAGTGCATTGAAGATAAAATCCAGCTCTTTGATGGCCCGGCCCCGGAGGACCTGCTGGAAAAGGTCAGTGCTCCCCCTCGCCTGCTGCCGTGGCACTGGGCAGGGCCGGCGACTGTCCACAGGGCGCACGGAGCCCTCGGCTGCGGCTGTCCGGCTGCGACGGTCTGTCTCCACCAAACGCCGAGATTCTAAACTGTCCCAGGTGGACCTGCCCTTCCCGCACGCCTTTGCACCGGCTCCTTCTGTCTGGAACCGTCTTACTCCGCTTGTGCGCCCGGAGGTCTCCGGGTCACCCTCAGGCCCCCCCAGCTGCTGTCCCCGCTGCCCGAGGTTGCCGCCACCTTGGTGCCTGGCCCTGAGCCTGGCGAGGTGTCCGCACGGGGTGCGTCACTCTGTCTGCTCTTTACCCCGCGCACCCTCCGCACCCTCCGCACCCTCCTCGCACCCTCCGGCGCTCCCACAGCAGCCTGGCCTCCATCCCTCGCGTGTTTCCCATTGCTCCCCGATCAGGCTTCCTGTCCCTGCAGAAGGCACGCTCGGCAGCATGGTGCTTACCGTCCACGTTCTTGCCTCTCCCTGGGTTCCCTTCCCACCTGCCTTTACCTGGACAGATGACTCATCCTCCGCTGTCCTCAGGCGTGGCCTCTGCCCTCGGGGGGCCCCTCTTTCAAGAAGCCTTATCGGAACACCCGGTCTTCCCCGGGTTCCCCCCCCCTCAGCTCCCTTTCTTGTCTGTGGTAACACGCGTTGTGCATGTCACTCATTCCTCTCGTGTCCGAGGAGGCAGCCGTGCCCCAGGCTCTGCTGATGAGCTCAGTCCTTGCTCTCACAGGGCACACGTTCTAGCTGGGGAGGAGGGCAAGAAGCCCTTAAAGCAGTGGTTCTCAACCTTCTGGCCCTTTAAATACAGTTCCTCGTGTTGTGACCCAACCATGAAATTATTTTCGTTGCTACTTCATCACTGTAATGTTGCTACTGTGATGAATCGTCATGTAAATATCTGATACGCAGGATGGTCTTAGGCGACCCCTGTGAAAGGGTCGTTGGACTGCCAAAGGGGTCGCGACCCACAGGTTGAGAACCGCTGCCTTAAAGTGATAGACCGCCATCAGTGCCTGCACGGACAGGGGCGTTTTGGGGCGTGCCCTCTGGGCCACGGTGGACCTACGTGCTGTTCTAGATCCACACCCTTGGCGTGTTCACGGTTTCAGAGAGCGGCCGCTGTGCGCCTCGGCGTCTTGGAGTTCACCTCCGCCGTCAGACGTCCCATCCGCCTGGCCGACCTGAGCCCTTCCCTGGATGAATGGTTGTGTGATTGATTTGGGGGGGAAGGACAGACAGGCAGACTGACGGATAGACCAGCGTGCGCTTCCTGCCTTTTCGGAGTTGATGGAGGAAGGTACAGCTTTAATGGTGTTGTCCTGAGAGGCAGCGCAGACACAACACAGGTTAGGTGGCTCATGTTAGCTTTCCAGCTACTAGAAACGTTCTGTCCATCTGCCGAAATCTGTCTGCGTGCCCATCCGCCCATCCGTCTGCTTTTTACGCAGACTGAAACGTGAGGATTCCACTCGGTGCAGCGTTTCCTCCTGCGTCTCTCTCAGCATCGCACTGCACAGCACGTGTGGTCCTCACAGGGTTGAGGCAGCCCTCCGTCAGGGAGCCCTGAGGCTTTCTAGTGCCTTCCTGTTTGCAGTGACCTGGGGAGTCTGCCCGTATCCCACAGCCTTCTGCAGCGAGGCACGCAGAGCAGCTACTGCTGCGTCCACTTCACAGCTGGGAACACTGAGGCCCGGAGAGGCCTGGCCACGGCCACGCAGCTGGCAGGCAGAGGGGCCTATAGGCAGGACCTGTGTTCAGGTAGTGGATCTGCTTGATGAACCCAGAAACGAAGGGGCGATTTCAGTGGGTCTAAGCCATAGTCTCCTGCTGTTTGTGCACAAGGCATATCTTCATTTCTCATAAATATTCCTCAACAGCATTTAAATGTAAGTGAAAATGACATGCCCGCATTCCCCACTCACCCGCTCTTTCCAGATGATTTTAATGGCGTTGCCCTGCGCCTGGGTGGCTTGTCTGCCACACGTCCGAGCTCTCATTCATTATGCAGTCCCCGCGTGCCGGTCCCAGGATGAGCCAGGCCTGCACGGCTCATTAACGGTCCTTCATTCAGCGCCACAGCCGCTGCCAGCACCGCCGTCCTGCTGTGACGCCTCCGCTGCCCTGGCGATCACATGGAGGTGGCTGCCGCCCCTGCGTCATTTCAGAAGTGACTAGACTTGACGCATGAGGATAATGTGCTCGTTTCCGGACGACCTCACAAGAGGGAGCAGCGTGGACTAGCAGGCGTGTGGGAGGGAAGGTGCTCTAGGAAGAGGGGGCTCCATCCATCCAAACCACGGGTCTCTCCCCGTCTCCTGCCCCCGCTTTCTCCCGAGGCAGCCTCTGTCCAGGTGGTCTCCGGCGGACGCAGCGTTGTTGGGAGGGAGATCTCCTGGCTTCCCTCTGCCCCCAAACAAAATCCAGACTCCGGGGCATGGCGTTCAAGGCCTCGCCATCAGCCTCAGCTTCCCGTTCTAACCCCGAGTTCACACCCTTCCAGGCACTGAACGGCACCACGGCTGTCTGCCTGGTTTCACTGCAGTAACTTTTTTTTACGTTGTCCACTAGAAAATTCTACTTTTCACGCTCTTGCGCTTGTGCACACATGCTTTTCAAGAGCCAAGTAGCTCTATAGCAGCGGTTCTCAACCTGTGGGTCGCGACCCCTTTGGCGGTCGAACGACCCTTTCACAGGGGTCGCCTAAGACCATCCTGCATATCAGATATTTACATGACGATTCATAACAGTAGCAACATTACAGTGATGAAGTAGCAACAAAATAATTTTATGGTTGGGTCACAACATGAGGAACTGTATTTAAAGGGCCAGAAGGTTGAGAACCACTGCTCTATAGGGTTTGTGCTTTCAAAAGCAGAGGCTCCTGCGGCCACAGACACGCCCGTTTCTAAATCCCCAGAGGTAACGACTTTTCAGTTTTTGGCTTGACCTTTTCATGTTGGCCTCCATGTCTCTAAATGATATACTTGTCTTGCTGTTTCTCCGTTTCTTGCCTTTGGCATAATCTATTTACCTTCTTTATGGGAGATAAGATTTCGCTACCTTTTTTCAACCTGCAAACACACGGGCATCCTGTCCCCTAACTCCCAATGCAGTTAGATCCGTAGTTAAGATGGCTGTTCTTATGATTATTTAAATGTCATTCACATCTGGGCCACGTAAAAACCAAGAGTCATTCCTCCCCTGTGCAGCCTTTTGTTTTTATTGGAGTTGTTACTATCCTTTGGTTTCTTCCTGGTCACTTTTCTGTACAGTTATCAGCCCTTCCATACACTTCTGGACAGTTGACCGGATATCCTGCCGGGACCGACACACAGGCCATGCCCTCTGGGGCGCGTGGTCGGGAGGACGTCGCCTGTGCCTGCCGCGCCCCCACCCGCACGGTGCCCACAGAGCCAGTGCACAGCCCTCCGGCGTCACACTGGGACTCCCTCACCCTCTTTCCCGACGTCTCGTACTTGAATGACGCACCCTCTGGGAGTGTCCTAGGGAAGGGCACACGGCGATTGGACAGTTGGCAGGTTTTAAGGCTGCTGTGCTTTAATCTGCCCCTTACAGGGCAGAGTTTGGCCAATCTTGGAATTCTGGGAACTTTTCTTAAATCATTTTTTTCTTTTTTCACCCTGTGCCTGCCCTTTGTTCTGTTGCTTTGCTCTCTGAGGAGTGTCCCCAGGGCAGCTGGTGCGGAAGGCGTTGGGACCTCCCGGTAGGGATCAGGGTCTTTAGCAGCTCGTGCTGGAAATGTGGTTTCATTGCTGTGGGCAGCGGGACTGTTTCAGGGAGCCCGTCTAGTGCCGCATGGGAAGGCAGGTCTGCCCCTCTCCCCGGAGCTCTTTCCGACCGGATGAGCCCTCCAGCGCACCTTCTCCCGGCCCGGGATTCACTAAGTAAGCTTCCCAGGGAGAAGGGGAAGAAAGGGCTTTCAAGAACCATTCTTCCCGTAATCTCACGGTCCACGTGTTCTTAAGCACATACGGGAGGCTTTAGTCCCCGCCCCCCATTGTAGGTGTGAATCTGCATAAATAAACTTGAGAGGTAGCCCACATAGTCACTCCCGCTGCCCTGCATCTCCACGGGGACGGGGACGAGGCCTCCCAGGAGATGGGGGCGGCCATGCCCCCAGGGTGCGGGTGGAGGGAATGGGTTCACTCATCTAGAAGTTACTGAGCCCGTTGGCTGCCGGCTCCTCCAGGGGAGCTCGTGTCCTGGTGGGGTGAACGGTGTGGTGAGGGTCCCCCTGGGTGGAGAGCGTGGAATGTGGGGTCACAGAGAAGAGTGACAAACACGTGCAGAGTGAGCACGCTTCATGGGCCGAGGATGCGGGGACATGTCCGTCACCAGTAGAGGCAGAGCATGGAGTGTGGGCCGTGAGCGGTCGGCGAGGGTGGAAGTCACCGGTGTGGGTGCAGGTGCAGAACAGACCCCACCCACCCAGGTGACCTTGGCTGGGGTCGCGGAGCCTGAACCGCATCCTCTACCGCGGGGAGCCTTGGAGGGTTTCGCGCCGGATGGCAGCGAGGTTGGGTTTGCCTTCAGGAGTGGTCAGCGTGGAATGAGCAGCCAGGCCCCAAAGCCCCGTGGGGTGTCACCGGAGAGGCCCCGGGGTCTGAAACTGCAGACTCCAGGCCCGCATCTTAGTAAATATTGGAGGCCTTGTGTCGAGTCCTGAGTTAAAGATGGAAATCTAACGCCTGCCGTTCCGAAGCGGCTGCTCTCGCTGCTCCTCTGTCCGCTGACCCCTCTGGCTTCTGGCTCTGCCCTCCCAGGTCCGCGCCGAGCTGCTGCGGGAGCGGGTGCAGCAGCTGGAGGCCCAGGAGGGCCGCTTCGCCGAGTCCCTGGTCGCCCTGCAGTTCCAGAAGGCAGCCGGGGCGGCCCGGACGCTGTGGGCCTACACCGCCCTCCTGAGCGTCCAACACCTGCTCCTGGAGGAGCTGAGCGAGTCGGAGACGCTGACCAAGGCGGCCTGCGCCCAGATCCTGGAGTCCCACAGCCCCGTGAGTGCGCCCGGGGCGGGCGGGGCTGCGCGTCACCCCTCGGCTCACCCGGGTTCCCCACCACCCAGTGGGCGGGCCTGCCCTGTCCACCCGCGGGTCTGGGCTGTGGTGAGGGTTCAGGAGGTAACTTCCCGGGAGCACATGGCACCACACGGCTTTCACGCTGTTCAGCATCTGGGAGGATGAAAAGCATGAATGAAATGCTTTGGAAGAAATGACTCCTGGGAAAAACTACCAAGTGCACCTCGTTTGACGTCGCAGGTCTTGTGGAACTGGAACGTGTGCAGAGGAGTCATTGAGGCTCGGCACGGGCAGTGATGGGCCAATGAAGGAGGTGGGGCTGGTGCAGCGGGCCATGTGGCCCGAAGGGACTGCACCCCATGTCTGCACCGCGGCTCACACTGCTGGCGTCCACCTCCCCAGCTGTGACTGTCTTCCTCTTCCCCCTCGGGCTCCTGCCCACTTGCTGCTCCTCACCCATCTGTCCATATGGTCTGAATTCATTCTCTCTCTCTCTCTCTCTCTCTCTCTCTCTCTCTCTCTCTCTCTCTCTCTCTCTCTCCTGCCCAGCTTCACAGCTCTGAGGCATCAATACCTGGAAATCGCACTAACGCTCATAGCAGCTCCATGGTTGGAGCCTCATTCAGCCCAGGGCTGGGGTGCTAACCCTGGAGACAGGCGGTTTCTGTGTGATTCTCAGATGCCGAGGGAGGCACAGGAAGTGCGGCCTCTCCCTCGAGGTCATGTGGCTGGGAAGCTGCACCTACCCCGGCTTCCTCTGCTCCGGCCTCCCCTCCGCACGGAGCCAGAGCAGCAATCTTTCCGAAAGACAAATACCACCACCGGCTGCCATCCCCAGCTCAGAGCTTAATGCCTCACCTCTGCCCCTCCCTCCCTCCCTCCCTCCCTCGGACCCTTCGCTGAGCCCCCTGGACCTTCCGGCTGCTTCTGAGCACTGGACAGGTCGGCCCTGAGGGTCCTCTGCCCGGCTGCCCCCCCCCACCCCCGTGACTCCTGTCTCTGGAGGGCAGGTCGGTGACCGCCCGGGCGCCCAGGGAGCAGCTGCTAGGCCCCGCGGGTGGGCGCCACAGCAGGAGATGTGGTTAGACATCTCTGTGCGCCTGACCCTCCTGCTCAGAAATGTCCGAAGGCTCCCATGGTCCTGAGGGTGACACCCAAGCAGCACGTGCCGCACTGTGACCTCAGTTTACCTCTCTGGCCATCTTGGTTCTGTGGGGCTTTGAGACCCTCTGAGAAGTGGATGCAGCGGCCCTTCTGCAGAGAGGTGGCCCATCGTGTACACGTGTGGGGACCGAGGGCCACGTCCCTCAGGAAGCCCATCCAAGGCCTCTCTGGGTGACCCCCCTGCCCCCACCCACCGAGAGGCTGGCCAGCTGTGGGCAATGGGTTCAGTCTGCCTGCAGCTGCGAGGCTGGGGACCCCCTGCCCACACCCCCTTTGCCCACCTCACCCGGCAGTGGGCCGTCTCGCACCCAGAGCGCCTGGTTCCAGTGGCTAAGGGTGCAGCCCTCTTCTGTGTGGTCAGTGAGAGGCAGGGCGGCCCGGTGGTGAAGGACACAAACCTGGAGCCACCTCTGGCCTCCGATTCTGCTCTGACACTGAGAGGTCCATGACCTGGGAGATGACGGGAGCTCTCGGGGCCTCAGTGGCCTCGTCTGTGAAAGAGAAAGAGTGCGCGCTGTGTAGGTGGCTGTAGGATTCAGCGAGGAATTCACGCAAAGCTCTCGGCAGGGCCCGCATCCGAGCACACGGTGCGAGCGTGGCTGCTGCGCTCGGCACAGCCTCCATCCGTGGTGGGTGCCCGCTGCCGGGCACGGTGCCCAGGGCTGCCGACAGGGAGATGCAGGCCCAGCTCACGTTCTGGCAGAAGGCCCACGGCAGTGATTTCAGGTGACAGCAAAAAATGGGGCATTGTCTTCGTCAGCTCTGGCTGCTGTGACAAAACACCATCGAGCAGGCCTGTGTTTTTCCCGGTTCTGGAGGCTGGAGTCCGGATCAGGTGCCGGAGATTCTGTGTGTGGTGCCGGCCCTCTCCCGGGTTGCAGCCCGCTGCCTCCTTGCACCTGCACACGCGGAGAGGGAGCGCCGTCTCCTCCCTTCTCACAGGGCGCTAGTCCTGTCCCAGGGCCCCGCCGCCATCGGTGAGCTCAGCGAAGCTGCTCACCTCCCAAAGGCCCGCCTCCCGATCCCACCCCATTGTGGCTTCGGGCTCCATCGCCTGGATTCTGAGGGGGCAGAGCACTCGTTCCGGAACAGGCATACCCATGGGTGGGGAGTGGGCACGTGAGGAGGTACCAAGGGACCCCTTCTCCTAAGCCAGGGCTGGAAGGAAGACCCAGAATTAGCCAGGCAAACAGGGAAGGCTCTATGGGGTGGGGACAGCATGTGCAAAAGCCAGGGGTTGTGAGATCTGGGGCAGCCTCATCGCATTGCTTGCCAGGGCTCAATGGGGAGGCCGAGCAGGTGGGGTTTTCTCCGGTCCTCTCCCCCCCTACCCCCCCCCCCCCCACTGCGTTGTGCTCACCACCTGCCCCTCTGCGTGCAGGAGCTCCAGGAGCTGGAGAGGAAGCTGGAGGAGGAGCTGGCCCACCAGGAGGCGGCCCAGCGGCAGCGGGCCCTGGCCGGGCGGCAGCAGTGGGCAGAGGACGGGCCCGGGCTCCTGACGGAGCCTGAGGACGCGGATTCCGAAGGGCAGGTCTCTGCGGCGCTGCGGCGGGCCCTGGGCCGGAGCCAGGAGCTCCTGGAGCGCCAGCAGCAGAGGTGAGCCGTCGGGTGCATCACCGGGGAGCGGGCTGGGTGAGGAGAGGCAGCCCTCCTCTCCGGCCCAGTCTCCGTGGACTTGACACAGTACAGCGTGGGTTGGATGGCGATTCTTCGTTAAATAGCCAGCGATCTCACGGGGTTGCTCTGTAATAAAACGGCTCACGCGGTGTCGCTTCCCTGCAGCCTGCGGGAGGAGCAGGAGCGCAGCGTGGTGCTCGAAGACCTGCTGGAGCGCATGGAGGCGGACGCCTTCGTGGGCCTGTACAGCCAGGTGAGGGCGCGTGGGCCGCGCTCTGGCCCTGTTTCCTGCCAGCACGTCACTCCCTTTGCTCAGAGCCCACCTTTCCCGCCTGAGGACTGGGCTGATAGCAGGAACCGGGGGAAGAGCTGGGGAATGGTTAAAGGAGGGGCCACCTGCCCTAGGACAGGACCCAGCAAGTACTGGACACTCAGGACCTCACTGTCGGGCCGGTCCTGCCATCGCCCCTCCAGGCAGGTCTTGCGGAGGCGACACTTGTCCAGGTTCACACCGAGGAGAGTAAGGACGCTGTCCGAGGACGCGCGATTCCTGTGGGGGGCTGAGGGCTGGCCCAGGTTTTTGGGATGCAGAGCCTGTTCCCTCTTAACCTTTTATTTTGAAACTAGAGGCCCAGTGCATGAAAATCATGCACAGGGGGTGGAGGGGGCGGGAAGGGGGTGTCCCTCAGCCCGGCCACTACCTTCTCCAATCTGGGACTCCTCGGGGGATGTCCGACTGCTGGGATCAGTCCTAAACCGGCAGTCGGACATCCCTCTTGCAATCTGGGACCACTGGCTCCTAACCGCTTGCCTGCCTGCCTGCCTGCCTGCCTGATCACCCCTAATCACTCTGCCTGCTGGCCTCATGCCCCTAACTGCTCCCCTGCCGGCCTGATCACCTCTAACTGCCCTCCCCTGCTAGCCTGATCGTCCCCTAACTGCCCTCCCCTGCTGGCCTGATCATCCCTAACTGCCTCTGCCTTGGCCCCTGCCACCATGACTTTGTCCGGAAGGAGATACAGAAGATGTCCAGTCTAATTAGCATATTACCCTTTTATTAGTATAGATAATATTAGATTCGCAGGAAGTTGCTAAGGTAGCCCATAGGGTTCCCGTGCCCCTCCCACATTTCCCTCAGTTTTCCCAGTGGCTGCACCTCACAAACCCAACACAACACCCAGGCCAGGACAAGGACGTTGCTACACAATCTGTCATCGTCACATGTGGAGTCCCGTAGCCAACACCACGATGAACTGTCCCAGGGCCACAAAGGTCTGCCTGTGCCGCCCGGGTGGGCACACCCACCCCTCAGCCCTGGTGGCCGCTCCTCGGTTCTGGAATGTCACACACAGGGAGTCACACGGGCCGGCCCCGCGGAACCTGGCTTTCTTCACTCAGTGCACGGCCCCGAAATCCACCCGCTTCCTCACCGCCCGGTGCTGTTCCCGTGGGGCCACAGCACGTTTCTTTAACTGTCCGTGGTTTCGGGACATTTCTGTTGTTTCTGGAGCCTGTGCTGGCCCCACCCCGGCTCCGCAAACATGAGTAGGAGAAGGGACATTAGTAATTGTCGCTGCTGCAGGCCAGGGTGTTAGCCAGCGGGTGAGCTGGGGGTCCTCGGAAGGGATGGGCGAAGGCTGTGCAGATGTCATGGGGAGCCAGTTCTGTGATTTGGGGACAAGTTTCTAAGACTGAGCTACTTGGCTATGCATTTCCCTGGGAGGAGGCATCCTAAGCCTGTGATCCATTAGAACTTGCCTTTCATCAGGCTGAGCCCCACTGCCTTAGCCCCTGGGAGCTGAGGCCTGAGCTGCTGCCTTACCCCCTAGGAGCTGCGGCTGGCCTCGTACCTGTCCAAGCTGACGATGGTGCCCGCGGGCACGCTGCGCCGCCTCCTGAGCGTGGCTCTGCCCGCAGCCCCACAGCCTGAGCTGCTGGCCTTGCTGGAGTCGCTCAGCCAGAAGCAGCCGGACCCCGCGGCGGAGCATGATGGTGGCGGGGAGCAGGCCGACCTGGGCCGGAGGGGGTGAGTCAGCATCTGGGGAGCAGTGAGCAAGAGTCAGGAGAACAGATGGAGGGCGGGGCGCGGGACGCGGGGCCCACGGCACAGCCTTCCCTGGCCGGCACGCCATTGCCCAGAGCAGGGGCTGCCAGGACCGTCATCATGGGTCGTTTTCCCGTCCTGGTGGTCCCACATGTTTTGTCCACACTTTCTCCTTTTGTCACCAATTTATTTTTCAAGTAGGATCTTAAGAAAGTAAGTTTCTGCCCTCGGTGGTTTGGCTCAGTGGATAGAGCGTTGGCCTGTGGACTGAAGGGTCCCGGGTTCGATTCCAGTCAAGACCACATGCCTGGATTGCAGGCTCAATCCCCAGTAGGGGGCGTGCAGGAGGCAGCCAATCAATGATTCTCTCTCATCATTGATGTTTCTATCTATCTCTCCCTCTCCCTTCCTCTCTGAAATCAATAAAAAAAAAGAGAAGAAAGTAAGTTTCTGGGCTGTAGATATGCTGGACACACATTAATGACAATGTAAAATACACACATACTAGAAACAGTGTAAAAAACACAACAGGAAAGTCATGGCTCCACCAGCCGGAGGAAAGGGCTGGTGGGATTTGACTGCAGTTCTTCCTCCCTCACGTGTTTCTCTGCTGGGTTGTGTATATGCATGTGTGTGTGCATGTGTGCATGCATGTGTATGTGTGTAGTAATCCCATGTGCACCGCCTTGCCTCTTGCTTCCCAGAACCTCAGACAGAAGCTGATCTTATTTTCTTCCAACTCTGGTTGATGTGCAAAGTCACTATATAATAACTAGAGGCCCGGTGCACGGATTCATGCACTGGTGGGGTCCCTTGGCCTGGCCTCCACCTCTCCCAATCCGGGACCCTTGGGGGATGTCGGACTGCTGGTTTCAGCCCGATCCCCACAGGCTAAGCTGAGGGACCCCCCCGGTGCACAGGCACCGGGCCTCTAGTATGCATATAAGATCTTTGGTTACTCTCTTCCCGCCCTCCCCACTTCCCTCTGAGACTCATCAGCCTGTTCCATGTTTCCATGCCTGTGCGTTGAGCGTCTGCCCCCTGGTGGTCAGTGCGTGTCATAGCTACCAGTCGAACGGTCAAATGGTCACTTAGGCTTTTATATATATAGATTAACACACTATTTAGACTGTATTTTCTGTTATTTTATTCACAATTTAAAGTCATGCTTTTCACAGCTGTTGAAACACCTTCATAGGTATTATTTTTACCGGCTGCCTAATATTCCCCCAGGTGCATGTGCTCTGGGGCCCTATTACTGGGCTTGTAGTGTGGGCTCCTTCCCCTCAGGCCGGGGTAACGGCTCCTGGGAGAGTCTCTTCTTCCTGAGAACATAGACGCTCCTTCTTGCCTTCAGGAAGCACCAGGGCTGGTGGCAGGCCTTAGAAAGCAGGCTGCGCGGAGAACTGAGAAGCAGCGGCCTGGACAAGATGCTGTGGGCGCGCCGGAGGAAGGAGAGGTAATGACGGGCACCTGCTGCAGGGGTGGGGGGTGGGGGGGACCAGGGCAGCCTGGGAGCCGGAGGGCAGCCTGGGAGCTGGTGGAAGGGGCACGGATGAGAAGGGGCCATTCTTCCTGGAGACCACAGTCTCCTCCTACTCCAGGAGCTGAGGGTGAGCCTCCAGCCAGTGGGGGGTGTTCGCTTATCCTACGTTAGCACTTGGATTACTGTACGCCTTTTCACCAGTGGACCTTTGTTAATGGGATATCATTAGAAGGAGGGTAACTCCTCACAGCTGTTCACTTTATGGTTGGAGAAGCCCGTCTTACTGCACTGAGCCTCCCAGGAAGTGGGGACGGTAACCCCAGAGCTCAGGGAGCTCAGATGAAGAGGCCCCGGTCTGCGCTGTAAGGAGTGGCCCTGGGACTTGGGACATCTAACTGGCCCCTCTCTCTCCCTACACTCCCAGGCCAGTGCTTTCTTCTCTACCAAGTGTCTTTCTCCTTTAACTGGTGCCCGCACCCCCGGGGAGCAGAGGGGAGCGGGCGGAGTGGCTGCAGATGGCTGCAAACAGTTGACCAGTGTCTCCAGTGATGCCCATGGGAGAAGATATGGAGAAAAAGGAGCACCAACTAGTTCATGATGGGCTGGAACGTGGTCTCCAGCGTGGGCCCTGGGAACAGTGGGAATCCAAGGGGAGTGTCCACTCCCCTAATTTCTCAGAGCCCCGGTGCAGGTGCTGAGACTGCGCCCCCTAATTGTCCCTGAGAAATACCTCGGAGACGTGGGCGGTAGGCGCAGAGCAGAACTTAGTCCCCGAGACATTAGGTCCGGATATTGAGCCCAAACCAGGAAAAGGAGATTCGAGCTGTTCCAACGGTGAAGGGCTCCACCAGAGAACACAGTCGATTGCGTGGGATCAGGATGGGGGAGCGAAGGCATCCTGGGCCGCATTCCCAAAGCGTGTCCCTCTCTCCTGCTTCAGGCACCTTTTCCCCAACTTCTGTTGCTTTGTAATGAGGTGTTGCCGCCAGCTTTTAGTGTGAGGGCCACAGGCAGGGGTGTCCTGGGAGGGGGACAGGGGCTCTATGTGTAGCATGTGCCAATTTCCATGGTGTAAATACTCCCACCGTGGCTGATTGCAAGCGAACAACAAGATGGCAACAGGTGAAACTCTTGAAAATGGAACGGTTGTCAGTCAGGTTGTCTGCAGCCAGTTTCAGGGGCCATCTGGTGACCAACAAGAAAGCCTCCCTGTACAATGGTACTTTATTGGGGACCTAGGGACAGAGAAGGGGGTGCTCCCAGGACACTCTTGTCATCTTCCGTTCTGTCTGCAGCATACTGAGGAAGACGTGCCCCCCTCTCAGAGAGCGGACGGTGTGCTCAGGGAAAGGGGGCTGGCCACACCTGTCCCTGGAGTCCAGCGGCGACCTGGTGCCCGTGCCCATCGTCGGGGCAGAAGCCATTGATTTATTGAACATGGGCGAGAAGCTCTTTATATTCAGAAATCCCGCGGAGCCGGAGATCTCGCTGCGCGTTCCTCCCAGGAAGAAGAAGAACTTCCTGAATGCCAAGAAGGCCGCCTGGGCCGCGGGCATGGACTAGCCAGCAGGAAGGCGCCAGGGACTGAAGACGGGACGACGTGCTTTCTCCTCCCCACCTGTGTGGCTATAGGGCACAGTCTGCAAATGTCAACTGCAGGTGGCAGACACAGACACCCCGACAAACCCCGACTTTCAGGGACCCAGTTTGTTCTCATGAATTCCAAGAGGGCCCGTTCTCTTTGGAGGGACGCGGTGAGAGGGGACCAGCCGTGAGCACTTGGTCCCCGGACCCCGAGGGCCTGCGGTGACCAGCCCCCCTGCACGTCCCCCAGTGTCCGGCTGCGGAAAGGGCTGGGTGTGGAAGGCAAGGCTCTCTCTTCTTACATATTCTGTGTTTGTCGGGGGAATTTTCAAGAATAAATGTATTTTACACAAGCTCTTCTCAGCGGAACTCCTTTTCACTGTAGGTGGGAACGCCCACTTTTCACTGCGTCTGCGTTCGGCCACGTGATCTGTCCCACAGCGATTTGCCCTCTCTTGTTCCAGTGGCCAGGAAACGTCTCCAATTCAAATCAGAGTTACTTTTCCATCTTTATTCAAAATATATTTTTATTGATTTCAAAGAGGAAGGGAGAGAGAAAAAAACCTCAATGATGAGAGAGAATCATTGACTGGCTGCCTCCTGCACACCCCACACTGGGGACGGAGCTGGAAACCCGGGCACGTGCCCTGACCGGGAGTCGACCATGACCTCCTGGTTCATAGGTCGATGCTCAACCACTGAGCCACGCGGGTGAGCCCTTTCTCCTCTTTACAAATGAGGGAATCCAGTCCTCACAGCAGCGCCTGGGGCCCCTGAGGCCTCACAGGGGCTGGACCAGATGGGGCGGGGGCGGGGGGTGAGCATCCCCGAGAGCCAGGCAAAGGCGATCACCATGGGCCCTTCCTGCGGGTAGGAAGTGATGGGGAAGGAATCCGTCCCCAGCGAAGCGAAGGCGAGGGCTCTGAGGAAGCACCTGTTCCCTGCGAGCTGCCACAACCACTTCGCACCCCTCTCTGCCCCCAGCAAGGAGGCGGCCCTGCCCCAGCACAGCCAGGGCGGCTGACTGGGAGGGCAAGTCTCCCCTGCAGTCACACCCCCTGTGAGGGAGGAGGCCTGGTTTTGAACCCGGGTCTCCCAACTTCAAACCCTTATCTCCCCAAGACGCCCATTTCCTCTGGCGGCGTGAAGGCCAGGCCTTCTGTGCAGTTCCCATCAGTGTACATGCAGCGCGGTGGACAGGGACCTGGGCCGGGGGTGTGTTTCCAGGCAACAGGTGACCTGTCTTTGTGGACATGCTGTGTGTGCATCAATGGCCATGGTTACTGCTCAGGTGCAAATTGTGATGCTTATAGTTTTCAGTGGCCTTTTGGCAGGTCTACCCATTAGTATCAAGTATTTTTTATCAAATGTATGGGGTGACGTTGGTTCATAGGATCATGTTGGTTGCGAGTGTACAGTTCTATGATACGTCATCTGTGTATCGTCCTGCGTGTCCACCACCCAAAGTCAAATCATCCGCCGAGGTCTGTGAGGCCCCCTTCACCCCCACCCAGCCCTTCCCTCTCACAGCCGCCACACTGCTGTTTGTGTCCACGAGTTTCAGTTTTCTCTCCCACATAGAAGCGCAATCCTAAGTCTCAACTATTTTAATACTATTGTGTGTCATATTGCTTTTAAAAGTGGATTGTTGGTTTTTTCCATGGAGAGCATGTAGAAATACAATAGTTTTTGTTTGTTTACTTGTATTCTGCAGGCTTGCTGAAGTCACTCATTGATTTTAGTGGCTTTTTTATACATTTCCTCAGTTTTTCCAGTTAGACAATCCTGGAGTCTTTGAGTAAAGACAGTTTTTATCTTTTCCAACCTGGACACTTTTTTTTAGCTTGCCTTATTGCACTGGCTAGTGTCCAGTCCCATGTGTAATAGACGTTGTTAGCGCAGATGTAATTGATTTCTTCCCGGCTGCGTCTTTCACCATTAAGTCTGATGTGGGTATAGGTTCTGCATGGATGCCCTTTATCACATGGAGGAGTGTCCTTTCTAGTCCTACTTTGCTGATGGGTTTAGTCAGGAATTAATGTTGGATTTGGTCAAGTGAAAACCTTGACCTACAAGGTTTTCCAGTCTGCCTGGTTTTCGTCTATTGAGATGATCATGTGGTTTTCTTATTCTTTTATAGGATGAATTACATTGGTTGATTTTGTAAAATATTGAATCAATGTTCTGTTCTTGTGATAAACCCAGCTTGGTCTTGATATAGTACTATCCGTTTAAAATACATTATTGATTTCTATTTGCTAGAACTTTGTTAACTTTTGCGTCTAAGTTCATGAGGTCTTAAAACTCGGTTCATATAGATTTGCGGTGGAGTGCGGGAAACGTGTAAACTTGGGCCGATTGTAACTGCGTATTACCAAATATTTGCTTGTAATCCACCCTTTTGGTGGATGGAACAAAACCAAAAGACAGAGCCATCTTATATTTTGGCGGGAAATTCACCCGCACTCCAAGTGTTAAAATACATTATTGATTTCTATTTGCTAGAACTTTGTTAACTTTTGCGTCTAAGTTCATGAGGAATATTGGTCTGTAGTCTCTTCTTGTAAATGTCTTGGGTTTTGGAATCAAGGTATTGGCCTCATAAAATGAGTTGGAATATTTATTAGGACTTCACTTTTCTGGAAGAGTATGAGGAGAATCAGAATTATTTTTTCCTTAAATATTGGTCAAATTCACCAGCGGATTTTGGTGCCTGGAGGTCTCATTAATGGAAGGCTTTCAACTAAAAATTCCATTTCTTTAAGGATATAGAATGTGTCAGGTTACCTTTTCTTTTTGAATGCCCTTTAGTAGTTCCTGTCTTTTAGGGAATGTTTCCATGTCGTCTAAGCTGTTCTTTATTGGCATAAAGCTGTGCACAGCGTTTCCTTGTCCCCCTTTTCATTTCGGTGGAATCCGTAGCGATACCGTTGCTCTCGTCCTGGTCTCCATAATCTGTGTTTGTCGATTATGGTTTTTACTGATTAACCTAGCTGGAGGCTTATCCATTTTATTTATCTTTTCAAAGAACCAGCTTTCAGTTTCATTGGCTTTCTCCCCTGGTTTTCCTCTTATTGATTCTGCTTCTATCTTCCTTATGTTCTTTCTTCAATGCACTGCAGGTTTAATTTCCTCTTTGCTTCCAAGTTTCTTAAGGGGGAATCTGAGGTCATAGACTTGAGATCCGTCTTCTTTTCTGACACAGGCACTTCGTACTATAAATGTCCCTCAAGGAAATGTGTTCGCGACAGCCCACAGATTTCCATAGTGTCAGCCCTGGGTTCGGTTCAGTCGATTACCCCTCCTTCTGCGTCATATTTTCTGCTTCTGTACATGCCTGGGATTTCTTAATTGAATGCCAATGAGCATATTAGGAGCCGATATATTTGTATTTCTTATAAATAGCCTTGAGCTGTGCCCTGGGGTGCAGGGATGCACTTGGAAACATGTTGATCTGTTGGAGTCTGGTTTGTCAGGTCGTGAGCTGGGACCAGGGCAGTGTCTAGTCTATGACCATTATAACCCACTAGAGGCCCAGTGCATGAAATTCATGCATGGGGGTGGGGGTGTCCCTCAGCCCAGCCTGCACCCTCTCCAATCTGGCAGCAGGGCCTAGGAGGCCTCCTGGGCAGGAAGTGCACAGCTGTGGGCCTCACCTCATTTGTGTCCACCTCTCAGGGTCCCTGGCCTTCATGATGCTCCATGTCTTGAAAGCGACTGTTGTGGACCTTTTGTCTATTTTTTTTATTATTATTATCCAAGTGAGAGGGTAAATCTGGTCCTTGTTACTGCATCTGGTTATAAGCTTTAAGCTAAAGTTGTTTTAAAGATAATTTAGCTTTCTCGTATCAGCAAGGCGATGTATCTTTCATACAATTTAGATTTTTCTTTTTCTGTGACTTGCTTAGTTGTTTATTGGCTCATTTTTCTTTCCCTAGGGTTTTTCTTTCTCCTATGACTGTGGGACACTCTAAAGAAACTTATATATTAAGAACAACTCCTTGTAAATAGCTGTGTAAGTAGCTGTGATGAAGCTGCACGTCCGCTGCACATTTCCGAAGTGTCTCCTTCCCGACAAGCCTTCAATGATGAGCACAGCCAGAGGCTTTTCAGCATTAAACAATATCAGGGACCTCCCACACCCCACAGGGTCTGAGGATGAAGGTTGGTGGCCACAATATCCAGGAACAATGTCCACCCCGCCCCCCCCCGGCTGGTCACCTCCAGGGGTGTTCTCCCACTGCCACTGTGTTTTAAATTCCAAATATTTTCCAAGGGTAACATACATTTATCACTTTAATTCTTATGTTGTTGTCATGCAAATGTTTTTAATTTTTATATACAAAAATTTCCCTTATTGCTTCTAAATTATTCAATGTGTTTCTTGAAAAAAGCATAAGTAGGCACATGAGGTGGAAATCAGGCAAAACAGATACACTCTTTCGGCATCCGTTGGGTGAGGGACTGTAAGATCCTGACATAACAGTGACTGTCAGCACCCAGCTTTGCTTTAGAGACTAGCATCTTTGAAATCCACTTGCATACCTGCATGTATCCGTGTTAGAAACCAGCTGCTGCAGCTGAGCAAGGCAAACGTCTGCATGTTAATTTGGTCGTCCTCCCTTTCTCAGCGCTGGTGACGCTGACATGGTCCCTGGAAGGAAATTCCAAGCACAGCAGCCCGAGCAGAAAGCCTCACATGAGCCCCAGCAGGAAGCATGGCCGGGGAAGAGGCACTCGTGTCTTGAGCCTCTGCTCTGTGTCGGACACGCAGAGAAGAAAACAGTCTGTGGTATAGGAGAAGGCGGCAGTGGCTATCGTCCTGTTGTCCTGCCTAGACTTCGGAATTCCCGTCCCAAATAATTTCCCTCCCTATGAGACCTGCCTCCCTGACACAGAAGTCATAACTCGCTTTCCCAGCTTCCCTTGCGCCTCAGGGCAGGCATGTGACTCAGGCTCCACCAATCAGACGCACTCGTAGGAAACCTTGATTTGGAAGAGAGCAATGATTGGCTGAGGCGAGCATATGGGAAAACCCACTTCTTCCTGAGGACTCCCCAGAGGGCAGGCGGGCCAGGGTCCTGCGGCCCAGCCTCCCATCGGCCTCGGGAGCCAGGACGGACGTCTGAGCTCAGCGGCAGGGGCAGTGGGAGAACGTCCCTGGAGGTGACCAGCCAGGGGGTGGACTTTGTTCCTGGATTGTGGCCACCAACCCTCATCCTCGGGCCCCGTGGGGTGTGGGAGGCCCCTG
Source organism: Myotis lucifugus (assembly GCF_000147115.1). Taxonomy (NCBI): domain Eukaryota; kingdom Metazoa; phylum Chordata; class Mammalia; order Chiroptera; family Vespertilionidae; genus Myotis; species Myotis lucifugus. Next base: position 26,762 of record NW_005873094.1, read on the forward strand.
CTATCGTCTAAATAACGCTGGAAAGCCTCTGGCTGTGCCCGTCACTGAAGGCTTGTTGGGAAGGGGACACATCAGAGACGTGCAGGGACGTGCAGCTTCATCACAGCTACCAAAAAAGAAAAAAAAGGAGCTAAATAAGGAAAAATCCTCTGTGTTTTCCTTAGACAGTAGAGGCGAGAGGAAGGAAAGCATGTGCTGCGGCCACCAGCCGCCCCTGTGCTCACTGACCTGGGAGCCGAGCCCTTTCTGTGCACCAGATGCTCACTGAGTGACAGTCACCGTGAGATGCAGAAGGAAACCAGGGCGTCAAACTCCTCGCCCAGCGGGGATCTGAGCAACAGCAGCCTCGGCTCTCGGCGCGTCCGTCCGTCTGACCATCTGTTTGTCTGTCCATACAACTGGAAAATAACCCTGCAGACTGCGAGGCCTGAAGCGTTTGAAGTCACCTAACAGGAAGCCCAAGGGTGTTAATTGGATGGACTAGCAGGAGGCTATCCCCCGCTCCGCCCCGCCCCCCCCTCCGCAGCACGATCACAGAGGATTTGTTAGCACCCGTGAGGGTACTCGATGGAAGGAAAACCCTCAGAAGTTGGCCGTTGGCACTTCGGTTCCCGTTGCTGGGAGTTACGCTCTCTTGGGAGAGGCTTGAAACCCCAGCCTCTCTGCTTTCTATGGCGCCTCACAATGTTCAAAGCATATGCGCTCATTCATTCACTCATTCATTCATTCATTCTCTCACTCACTCGCTCGCTCATTCAACCAAGAGCTGACGGAACATCGGCTGCGTGCCAGGCACGATTCTAGAAGCAGATCCCACCCTCCATGGAGGTAACACTCACCTCACACTCGGCACAGTCGGCAAGGCTCTGAGATGAGCATCGTTTCTATGTGGAAAGCTGCCATGGATGTCAGGCGGCCCGTATGCCCGGCCCCAGCCTGTTCTCCGCCGAGCAGCCAGGCAGGTCTGAGAAATCTTCCTCCGAAGAATGCGCCCCAGGTTCCTTCCTGTGGCCTGCAGGGCCCTGAGGGTCCGGCTTCTCTTTGACCTCATCCTCCGTCTCGATCCCCTGCTCCCCCTAACTCAGCACCTTTGTCTTCTCTCCGTCCTTCCAACGTGCCGAGCCGGGCCTGTCTCGGGTGGCTGGCACCTCGGTTCCTGAACAGCCCCCGCCCCCCGGTGTTTCCTCACCACCATCCAGGTTTCCGCTCCGCTATGACCTGCTCAGGGAGGCCTTCCCGCCATCACTGTCCCCGGCTCTGCATCTCCCCGGGCGCTCTCCGCCGTGAGCGATGGACATGGACATGGCTGATACAACGGGTGGTGGAGGGGAGTCCAGTTCCCGGTCGGACACCCGGCCTGCTCCTCTGTCCCTACCAGCTGCCTGGCCTGGGTCAAGCGTCTCCATCTCAATCCCATGAAGATGGAAGGCAGGCCGTACATGTCCTCCGCTCAAAGCCTTCCCAGGGCTTCGCAGCCCAGACAGCGTGAGGGGCGGCTCCTTCCTCTGCCCTGGAAAGCCACACCAACCGTCCGTCACCTGCCCGCCCTCCTCCCTCTCCTTCCCCTCTCACGGCTTCTGCCACTCTGGCCCTTGCTCTGCCAGGCATGCGCTGCCACAGGCCCTTTGCACTTGACGATGCTCTCTCTCTCTCTCTCTCTCTCTCTCTCTCTCTCTCTCTCTCTCTCTAATGCTTTTCTTTCCACGCCCACATGGCATGCTTCCTCGCTTCTCTGAAGCCTTCATTCAAATGTTACCATCTCAGCGAGGCCTTCCCTGGTTGAAAATGGCCACCCCACCCCTCCGTCCTCCGCACCTACCCGCCTTCCCTCACTTCCTGCTTGATTTTCTCCGTGGCACCACCAGCTCGGAGCCTATTGTGTCAGTGACTCATCTGCTTGATGATGGTCTGTCTCTCCCCACCACAGCGACAGCTCCACGGGAAAGGACTCGTGTCTGCTTTGCCACCGGCGTGTTCCCGCACCTCGGCTACGGGCTCACGGCAGGCAGAGCGGCTGCGTGAACAGTGAACAAGGCTCAGCCTGCTTTCTCCTCTGTGCAGTGGCGGGTGCGGCCCTTCCTGACACGAGGGTGGCGAGGCTCCCCAGGGGGCAGTTACGGACGAGGCTCAGTCACACTGTAAGAGCAGAAAGACCCCTCCTCCCCCGCCAGGCCCAAGGAAACATGTTTGCTAACATGCACCGTCTCACAACCCTCACAGGGCACGGGGCGGGCCCGTGGGGCCCCCAGATGGGGAGACAGCTTTCAAATCGGACTGTGAGAGGAACCAGTCAGGGGAGGCGAGGGTCCGGCCCCCCCACTCCCAGCTCCTCTCTGGTGGCTTCATCCTCCGTCTTGCGGTTCCTCGCAAAGCCCCGGAGGCCGGGAAACGGCAGTTGTCCCCCCTAAGCTTGTTGCCTTGAGCTTTTTGATGATGCTCAGTTGTTTTCTCAGGAACAAAAGAAAAACTTCATAAACAAAAACATAAGAAAAAATCCTGCTTCTTCAAGGCGAGCTCTCAGGAGACAGAGGGACTTGGACCTGGTGCGTATCTGGGCCGGGAGCGTTGGTTCCCCTGAGAACTGGCACGAAGGCAGGACGCTTAGGTCCTGCGCCTGCAGGCAGCACTGTCTTCAGGGGGCAGGGCCGGAGCGGCCCACGGGGATCACCTGGGCGGAGGATGCTGAGAACAGACAGGCATGATGCATGGACTGGCCAGCCGGGGCCTGCTGCTGACCATGTGGACTTCAAAGGACCAAGGGTTTTGTTTTTGTTTTTTAATGTTTTTATTGATTTCAGAGAGGAAGGGAGAGGGAGAGAGAGAAACATCAATGATGAGAGAGAATCACTGATCGGCTGCTTCCTGCACACCCCACACTGGGGATCGAGCCTGCAACCCGAGCATGTGCCCGTGACCGGAATCGAACCTGGGACCCTTCAGTCTGCAGACCGACGCTCTATCCACTGAGCCACACTGGCTAGGGCCGAAGCCCTAAGCTTTAATGTGAAACAGAAACGTGGGCACTGGCCTTTGTTCTGGCCTCGATGAAGACAAGGTTGGACTTTTTCCACGAGGGGACAGACAGAGATGGGACCCGGGGCAGCTTCTATCTCCACCGACTAGATCTTGCCGCACCTCCGTCCCCCATGCATGGGCCCTGGGCAGGCTTTCCTTGCGATCCTGAGGCAGAGCCCCGCCCCCACGGGCAACAATGGGAGTTGGAGATAGAGGGGAGAGCAGGTTGGCATGCGGGAGCCAGGATGTTCTCGTCCGTCCAGAACGCCATCCGAACCCCCCACTCTCACCCTTCATTGCTTAGCGGTGACTGAACATGACGTGTGACATGGATTCCCATTCAGACGAGGCCAGCGAAGGACGCACAGAAGATGGTTCTGCAAGTCGAGTCTTCGAGTCAGGACGGTGGGGGATGGCAGCCTCTACGCTGGGAAGTACCTGGGTGTGACCCCCACCTCCTCCCTCTGCGGAGAGGAACGGATAGAAGGGGTGCTCGGGGGATGGGATAGACACACAGCCCAGACCCGAGGGGGAAACCCATGCATCACGCCTGTCTGTTCCCGGGAAGAAGCTACTTGTTCTTGGTGACAGTTGGCAATTAAACAGGAGAGGCCTCACCAT
>NW_005873095.1:0-15202 GCF_000147115.1 Myotis lucifugus
GACCCTGACCTGATAGAGCTCAGGGTCACGGGTGTGGACCCACATCTTCCCAGCTGGGTGGTCGGGGAGAAGGTAGGTTAGTACGGATTCCTATTTGATGACAAGTAAATACGTTAGTGTCACACATGGGTGTGAAGCCAGAATTTAAAGAGAATATAGACATAACATAACGAACCCGAGGTCATCAAACTCCAGAACATGGTCCAGTATCTTGAACATTTAACGATTACATTTATTTTTTATTTTAAATAGACTTTCACATGTGTTTTTTTAAATGGGCCTGAAAATAAACCTGGGCTAAAGAACGTAAGCCCAGGGATGGAGCAGGCGTGTCTCTCTATTCAGTATCAGACCCCATCATCCGGAAGGATTCCCAGTGCTTACCTTCCATACATAGTTGTGGAATTAATATTTTACTTTTCGTTTTCTCAACAAGATTGAGCACCTTTTCAGCTCATGCAGATTGTAAACAAAAGAGCCATGACTTTGACATGGGTCAATGTATGTACCAGACATTGCACATACATGTAATCACAGTCAACATGCAGTCTGCTCTGAAGCCACGTTACTCATTGTTTAGCTTCTCAATTAGATTGTCATCTTGGATCTGTCTCTCACAGCTGGAGCCTCAGTAACTGTCTCAGAGCCTTAGATAGAAGAGCTGATCAAAATGTAATTGTTGTGAGAATTTTCATCTTAATGGTACACTTACTTAGGGGAAAGGAGGGACCAAATCAAAGTCACTTAGAGAATGAATGACAGTGGCTTATCGAGACTCCAGTTCTTGCTCCCAAGTCCAGGCAGAACGAATAAAGGGGCGTTTCAGAGTAATTCACTGTCAGACACAACTTCAGTTGCCAGGCTCCGCTTCTGTTTGACTTGGAAATGAAGGGAAGCATAGCCTCAAATACCAGCAGCAGATGAGCTGGGGAAAGGAAGGCCTGAAAAATCGCCAGCCACCATGAATCAAATCACTGTCCAATTGGGTGACACGTGCCACCTTTAAGGTGACCTCTGCCCTTCTTGAGCCTAATGGATGGTGACTCCAAATGCCAGCCTTCCCTCGTTTGCATGTGACCCTTGGATGTTAGAGTGAATGTCATTTGTCACCGAAAGGTCAGCCAGCTCTTTGACGTGAACTGTGTGCAGAGAGGAAGGAAATGTGGTGGGTCATGGGGGTTGGCTTTTCCGAGGCCTTGCCCATGGGAAGCGTGTTTCCACCCTCCTGGCTTCGTAAGAGGAAGGCACAGCTGAACCCCCACTAACTACACACCTGGATCGATGGTGCGTAGGTATCTAAGCCTGAGCTACCAAGAAAGACCATGAGCGTGTCCACTTCTGAGCTTACACTGCACATTCACCCAGGCACGCTGGTGGGTGGCAGAGCCCGGGCTCCCGTGCTTAGCTCACCTTTGGCTTCGGTCATGAACGCTGTGGGTGAATCAGATCCACCTCCGGCCTCCAGGCCCCACCTCCAGGCGGCTCTCCCTGTCCTCCCATAGGTGCCCCCAGGTCTGCTGCCCCGGGAGCTCCCTCAGGCCTCTCAAGTGCAGCCTGGACTGAGGGGAGGGCGGTGCACCTGGGTAGCATTAATGGACTGATATTACAGACTCCCCCCTTTCAGAGGGACCAGTCTGTGATGTGTGTGCATGTGTTTACTCACTTACCAGAACTGGGGTGCACAGCAAATTTCCAGGAACAATTTAAAAGACATTGATTAAATGTCCACAAGATATACCAGGACCTAGATTTACAAGGATGATCAAAGATGGCCCCCGGATTGTCAGAGTTCAGGGTCCAGAAGGCGAAGGACTCTTCTGTCATCTTGGCAAACGATTGATCTCTGAAAACTCAGAAGCCAGCTCTCAGGGAGTTTTGCGATGCCCTTCAGAATGCCCTCTGCAAGCGTCCTCACCATTGTTTCAGATGTCCGTGCTTCTATCTGTCTCCTTGCCAAGGGGTGAGCTCTTTGAGGGCAAAGACCCAGGATACAGAACCGTGCACACCGTGGGTCCTCCACAGAGGTGGGATTGAAGGACTAGAATTAAATTACACACCCTTGGAACATTTAAGGAGGTGTCTTGTACATGACTCAGAACTTCCTTCCTACCTCCCCCCTTCCTCCCTGCCTTCCTGTGGATTCTTCCTATTGCTACTCCTATGGCTAACTCCTGTATTTTTGTAATTCTATGAGTGAGCAAAATCCCCAGCCATCTAAACACCCACTGAAGAAGAACGGGTCATCTTTCTGACTGCTACATCTTAGGTGCTCATAGATGTCACAGCTCCTGCGGAATTGACTTGGTGTCTTTCATTTGCAGGATTAGACAACTCTCAAAGCAGACAGTAGCTGATGGCAGCCCCAAAAGGGAAGGATAATAGGTTGATTACCAAACACTGCTTTGAAGTAAGAGGGGAAAAAACAAAGAACAAGCAGCTGGTCCCAAACAAAGAACGTAGGCTTGTTAGAAAGGTGGAGTGATCTGGCCCAACAGGACTCATTGCCTATTTTCTCTCTCACCTAGAAACATCAGTACTGCCTTGTCCCTCGGTCTGAATCTTCTGGCACCATTACCTCCTCCTCCAACTGCTCACACCCACACCCCAAGTGAATGCACGCAACTAAACACGAACGTGAGTACCTGGCTCCCGGAACATGCCATGTGCACCTTCAGCCATTTCTCCCCATTAGAACGTTGTCACTCATCAATCACAGCTGGGAAATGTCGGGGACAAAGCCATTTGCCATTCAGCAGCCGGAGTGCATCCCAGGTTTGGGGGGCTGGCTGTGGACCATTTGTTTCTTGAATGAAGGAAGTCAGCCTGAACACACATTCATTTCGGGTAATTGCTTTTTCTTTTATATCACAATATGCCGGAGGATGTATTCTTTTGTTGTTTCCTTTCTGTGAGTTCCATTGCTTATTAATGGATTTTGAGTTTATTTCCTGATTTTGATCAGGGACATTTATAGAGAACACTGCTGTGTTTAGATGGGGAAAACTTGAGGGCAGACAGAGGCAGGACATTCGGTCAAACACCTGGGCAGAAACAAGAGAAGAAACAAACTTTGCAAAAGGCCCTCACAGACAAGACCTATTTTGCTTCTCTCGCCAGCTCTGCAGGGAAGACGAGGTTTTATTATATGGTTCCCAGGGTAAGGACTGATGTTGGGTGGTTAAATGACTTTGCCAGCGACTCACATGGAAAGGTATGGATCTTGTTTGTAATCAAGTCCCACCCTGACTCCTGTCAATTCTTTTTCCATAGACCATTGATAAGATTTACAGTAATAAGAATGAAACTGTTTTAATAAAAATAATGACAGCCCAGCCAGCATGGCTCAGTGGTTGAGAGTCAACCTATGAACCAAGAGGTCCCAGTTCAATTCCTGGTCAGGTCACCTGCCAGGGTTGCGGGCTCAATCCCCAGTGGAGGGTGTGCAGGAGGCAGCCAATCAATGATTCTCTCTCATCATTGATGTTTCTATCTCTCTCTCCCTTTCCCTTCCTCTCTGCAATCAATAAAAATATATTTAAAAATAATAACAACATATGAGCCCTTCAGTAAAATCGTATGTTATTTCTAATACTGGTTTTTGCATGAGGAAGCAGGTTTGCAGAGGAAGAGCAGCACCGGTAGAGAATTTGTTCGTGGGCCCGTGGTTCTCACGGAGCTGTGCCGAAACTGAACACAGGGGCAGCCAAATGCAAAGCCTGTGCCTGTGACCCCATCGCCCTGTGCCTATAGTCCGGGGGCTGATGGCCAGGTTTGGTGATGGTTCATTAGTAAAAAGGAATCGGTTATTCTAAAACCTAGAGGACCTAGAATTTAACAAGGGTATGTGTTTGAGTTACTAAAATCTCAGGGTTAAAATTCAAACTACAGGAATAGAAGACACAAAGATGATTGGGTAGAGTGTTAGCAGTGAGCAAACAAGTTTGAATTGGGGCACCCTTCTCAACAGGAGGGGAATAGGTAGAGAGGATGTCTCAGTAACTTGGGCTGCTCTGACAGAATACCACAGATTGCGTGGCTTAAACATTGGACAGTTGTTCCTTGTAGTTCTGGTGGCTAGAAGTCCAAGATCAAGGTGCCAGCAGGGTTGGGTTCTGGTGAGTATGCGCCTCCTGACTTGCAGTTTGTACAATCTGTATACCCACGTGACTTCTCGGTGAGTGAGTCGGGGGAGATATATTTCCCTCTCTCTCTCTTTCCTCATGAGGGCACTAATCCCTTTGTGAAGGCCTCACCCTTGTGATCTCATTACCTCCCAAAGCCAGATCTCTAAATAGCAATACACTGGGGGTTAGGGCTGCAACAGATGAATGTTAGGGGACTCAATTCAGTCCATGTCAGAGGAAATAAGCTAGACACTCAGTGAAGACACATCATCTGTTTAGTGGGAAGTTGCTTCAGAAAGTATAGACTCCAGGCATTAAAGGGCTAAGCGAAAACTTTTACCCTCTTTCTCCTCCTTCCTAATCTCCATCTCTTAGCTCTGCTTACTTTATTTGTGGCCTCATTTTTCCCAACTGCTATCAGGTTTTCACTTTATTGCAAAGAAAATAGATGGTGGTGTCCACTAATTTCATCTCTGTGTCCTAAAAGACAAATACAGAAGATCCTCAGATAATGTTGTTTCGTTCAATGTCACTTTGTTATAACATTGATGAGAAAAAAGAATTAATTCCCAGACAGGGCCACGGTCTGTGTGGAGTCTACACATTCTCCCCAGGTCTGCGTGGGTTTTCTCTGGGTCCTCTGGGCCCCTTCTTCACCCAGAAAGTGAGCACATTAGGTTAACGGCATGTCTAAGTCAGCGCAGGCTGCGGGAGTGTGGGGAGGGGTGTGAGGAGCCTCTTCCATGGATAGAATACTCTGTGGAGAGAGAGAGAGAGAGAGAGAGAGAGAGAGAGAGAGAGAGAGTGAGTGCTGGAATGCCCTGACATGAGAAAACTCTGTATATTTAATGACAAACGTTATAGAAAATAATTCTCTCTTGGTCAGCATTCAGGGACCACTACATTGGCGGACCACTCTGAGCTTTTGTTGTTATAATATTGGATGATTATAACTGAGACAGAGAAAAATATCTTTGGATGAAAAAGAAGAACATGCTGAGCTGTGTGGCTGAGCTGACAGAGCCGCACCACGTGCCGCCCAGTGCTCCCTCACGGCCTCGCTGGCTGATACAGGAACCCCTGCCACATGCTTCCAAGCAAAGAAGATCCCCAAGGCTTTCCAAGTGCAGATCAACGGACTCATGCAGCGTGCAGACAATCTCACCAACAGAAACATACACCACAGAGAGCCCGCTCCCCAGCGCCCTGCCCTCCAGCTTCCGTAGTCCTAGCAGGTGCCGGATAGCCCTACGGAGCCCGGACTGGCAGCAGCTGTGCAGGGCCCCTGCTGGGTACGCCACCTGTCACCTGGCCAGCAGTGCAGCCCGCATGGGGATCGCTCCAGGGGAGGCAGCAACCCACCAGTCAGTCATCTGGAGTGGAGAGGGGTCAGGCGCACCACGCCCCTTCCACCACCGCCTGCTCCTCTGGGAGACAGCCAGCCCCACCTGGGAGCCCGGGAGCCTGTTTAAAGCAGGAATCGGAGCCCCACCCCAGCCCTATGGTCTCTAAATGTGCATTTTAGCAGGACCCGAAGGTGGTTCACAGGACATGAAATTTTGAACAAGGCTGCTTTAACAAGCAGGCCCAGGTAAAGCAGACGTGGGAGCAGCTGCATAACTCAGTGCAGAAGCTACAGAAAGAAAATGGAATTACTGGGTGAGGACAGTGACAGGGCAGACTCATTGACAGGTAACTGACAGGTAATTTACAGGGACGGAGCCAGTAAATGGAATTCTGGAATAGAAGGCTTTGCTATCTAGGATGGCTCCTTAGGGTCAGCTCCCTTCAAAGGGCCTGTAATCCCGATCCGAGAGATCAAAATACTGAGCCATCTTAGCGAAGCGCAGCTGACTTCACGCGTGAGAGGCCAGGCGAGGAGCTCGGGCAGCACTTCTGAGCCGGGGATGGGTGTGGGCGCGAGGAAGGCGGAGGGAGAGGTCAGAGGCGGGAGACCGACTTGGGCGAGGGCTGTGGGTGTGCAGTGAGTTCTCCATCACCTCGGGAGAAGGGAGGCTCTGCCCCTTCTCCTTAAAGCACGGGAAGGGCTTCCAGGGACTAACCCAGGAGCTGGATGTGTGTTCCCAAAAATTCAGGGGCGTAAAGACTGATCGCCGATTTAAGTCTAAAACATCCTACCGGCAAAAGGTAGCTGCAAGCATGACAGGGGCAGCACCCAATAGGGAAGAGTTACGACAGGAGCAGCCAGAGGACACCGCCCAGGCCACGGTGAAGCTGAGCTTCTTCCCTGGGGAGGGTCCCACCAGGAGAGGCTTCAAGGAGCAAGTGCTCAGGGCGCCCCAGAAAGCCCTGTGAGCGTCTGCCAGCCACACCCTCCTGGCCTCTGCCCGGAGCTGCTCCCGCCCCTCCCTCCCGAGGGGTCCTGGGCAGCCCAGGGCACCGTGAGGAGATGAAGAGCAGCCCCAGGAACCAGTGGAGAAGCCCTTTGCGCCTCTCCTGATACAGGGGTTCTAGCGGAGGCAGGACCGGCCACGGGCAGAGAAAAGCTTGCAGTCGGCTGGGAGTAAATGGTGCAAGGAGCACTGTGGTTCTGGGAGGTGAGCGGGAATGCTGTGGGCTCTGCCCCAGGTTCCACCCGCAGCCCACCCCCGCTCCGGGGGAACTCGCCGGGCACCAGGCGATGCCGATGGCCACTGCCTCCCTGCGCGCCCAGCTCACCCTTCGGTTGGAGGGTTTGGCTGGAACCCAGGTCAGTTTTGGCTCTGGGTCCTGGGAGCTCTCCATGAGGTCCCCACACGGTGCCCGTCCCGCCACGCGCTTACTCAGGCCTTCCAGACTGCAGGCCGGGCCTGGGCACACGCCTCCCTCCTGTCCCTCCTCCTCCTCTTCAGGGTGTTGCGGGCAGGGATGGGAAAGGAGCAGAAACAGGACAGCCTGCCCTGTTACTGCAGCCACGGCAGGCGTGTAAACACGCACCCTCGCTCTGTGTAATCACACATTTGCATGTATTATCATTTGCTATCAGTTTTATTCCTCCTATCTTAAACATTATTATCCAAACAGACTGGGCACAAGCTTTTTGTACTTGTTCCGCCATAAATAAACAAAGACGCCTAAACACACTTTGTAAAATGTCATCTCCCAACCACAGCTAAGGATGCCACATACGTAGGAAACCAAAATTAAATCAAACTGGGCACAACGCCCAGACCGCAGGCTTCCGGCAAACAGATGCAGAGGGAGGAGAAAGAAAAGACACTAAATTGCAAAAAAAACGGTGCAATCACAGCGGGCCCACAGTCATTAACCCTGGGACCCGCCTGTCTGTTCTGGGACCCGCCGCCGAGTTACCTCTGCAAAGGAAAGTTGGAAACTGTCCATTTTGGCTCCGGCTGGTGTGGCTCGGCTGGTTGAGTGTCATCCCAGGCTCCGAAGGAGGTAACCCATTGATGTTTCCCTCTGACATCAGTGTTTCTCTCTCCCCTTTCCTCTCTCTCTAAAAAAGTAAAAACATACTTAAAGAGAACTGTCCACTTTTATTTGAAGTGAGTCTCCACCATTGGCATTGTCTAAGTTTCTTCTTCTTTAAATTAAATCTCACAAAGTTTTGCTTTTATTGAATTTTTAAAATATCTTTTCTTATAAAATAATTCTATAAATCTCACTTGTTAGAGGCAGCTACTGTTCTTTAAAGTTTATTTTTTTCAATTACAGTGGGCATACAATATTATATTAGTTTCAGGTATACAACATAGTGATTAGACATTAATATATTTTATACAGTGGTCACCTCAATAAGTCTAGTACCCATCACACATAGTTATTATTAACTATACTAGAGGCCCAGTGCACAAAATTCATGCATTGGTAGGATCCCTAGCAGCTGCAGACTGCCAGCCAGGTACTCCCTCCCTCCTCCGGCCGATCCCGCCCCCCTGGTCGAACTCCCAGATGAACTCCCAGTCGAGGGGATACTTTGCATACTACGCTTTTATTATACAGGATAGCCTATGCTGGACTTTACATGCCCTTGACTGTTATAGCTACTGCTTTTGAAGTCAAACTAGAGTTAGGTGGGTTTTAATACACCTCCCTGCCTCTTAGGACGACCCTGGTAGAAAACACTCTCTCGGAGCTCTGCCCGGGGTAGCCAAGGCTTCTCGGACCCGGATTGGTCCGTCCCATCCTGCTTCCCCTACCCCAGTCCTTCCACGCTGTTCTCCTCTCATTAACACTTTACCCTCCAAACACCACCGCAGCATTGCCTCCCGTGGACTCAACCCCCGGCTGTCGGTGCAAGACGTAGGCAGGAAAGCAGGCGCTCAGGGAGAGAGCGATTAGGATCAGTCACTGGCTGGCAAGGAGGACCCGATACCAGTAGAAGGTGAAGTAGAGACAGTCCCCAACATACAGTTGTGGCCACGGTAAAAATTTTACTCATGAATGAGGTTATATAGGGGACAGGAGTCAACTAGTGAGTATAGTGTACTAGGCATTTGAGACAGACGTGTGGAAAAACGGCACCGATGTCCTTAACTTAAAATCAGCTGACTACAGAAGGTAACCCGATCTACAAACACCTTCACAGGGATCCCTGCACTAGTGTGCGGGGAAGTAACTAGGTCCTGCTGCCTGGCCAAACGGGCCTGCAAAACTAACCACAATAGATCCCTGTTCAAGTGGGGTCATGTGGGTGTCAGGTGATGTCCTGAAGGCCTGGCCAGCATCTCCTGACAGGGGCCCGTGGCACCCAGAACATGACCGGCCATCGTGTCCCTGTCCCGGACACGGCTAGACGTGTTTGGCAGTTGGCACTGTCCCCATAACAGGATCGTGGAATGTGGGGTAAAATCTAGCCGTGAAGAAGGTGACATCAAAACCTCTGAAACCACCAATGTCCTCACCTCCCACCCAGAGAGCACGTTAACACGGCATCATGTGGGGGGACGGGGCAAGATTACTACACTGTTAAGAATAGGAAAGATGTGGGAGCGGATGATTGCTATGATCTCCTCTAACCACAATGGCCAACACTGAGACCGGCCATCGGAGGACAGGGAGAGCCAGTGGAGGCAGGCGATCCTGGTGCGGGGGAGTGTGGGCTTGGTGCATAAGGGCAGTGGGATGGCAGCTGGCACTGGATTGTTTGATGCCCACCTGCCTCCAGATACCTCTCTCCTGCTCTCCTAGGAGCGTCGCCTACAGATGCCTATAAGCTCCAGCTGGAGAGTTCTCATTTGCAAAAAATAGGCAACTCTGTGTGACTGTAAACGCCGGTGAAGGGCGAGCAGGAGAGGGACCTGTCAGTGATGTGTAAGTTTCAGAGTGCTGCTTCCATGGCACTCTTTCTCATTTATATCCCAGTATTGTGTTTTTCCTTTCCTAGACCAAATGCTCTCAATCCCTTCACTGTCCCTCATAGTGCACATTACCTGGTGTCCGTTTCCTCTTTGTCCTGGCGCCTGACTTCAATGCCTAGAGCATTAGGGTGACCATGTGAGAGTGTAACGCTAAGCATTGCTTTGCTGTGCGTTGGGTGTGTCTCAGGCTTGTGTCTGGGAGTAAGAACAGAGACAGAGGTTCAGGCACCTGGATCCCTACTGGGCCTCTCAGTGGGACCCAACACATGCTCATGGACCCCATAGGCCAGTGTGTCCGTGTAGTGATCGTAACGTTCGAATGAATGAAGCACCTGACCCACAGCAAGGCATGTTCTCCCCTCTGACCAGTGAGTACACTAAGGAGCACTGGATGAAGAAAGTGAAGAGGAAACAGACTCCAGATGTACATACACCATCCAAAGAATAAAGAAATGCATGTTATGAAGAGAGAGGGGTGTTAGACTATACATGCATTTTGAAGGGGGATACCTTTACATGATATAGGCAGGAAGTGTTGTCCCTTAAATACTCACTTGCAAGTGAAAATACTGTGACAATGTATACATTTATAATTACAAATTATATGTATATACCTTACATGTAGAAGATTATATGCACTATGTGAATACTGATACGTCAATCCATATCTCTGTATCTGTCAAGAGAATGGCATTTATGTATGTTCTTCCTAATTCTCAAAACACATACATGACGGAGGCATTATCTTTGCTGTTGCCCATCTCAGAGATAAAAAGAGTGAAGCTTAGAAAACACAAACTTATCCAAGTTACCCAGCTGGCAAATCGAGGTGCTGAGCTTTGCGTCTGGTTCCATGTGGTTCTGTCTGCACTTATTCCATAACCAAGTGTTTGCTTGTTTTGCCCTGTTTCCTTCGTGCTGAGACTGTTGTCGTTGTCACCATCATCGTCGTGGTTTTTACCAGATGCCTTGTATTGAGCGCCTACCACGCACCTTAGTTGACATCCCATCACACTGAGGTGACTGTTACTACCGTCGCTGTGTAGAACAATGGGAGGAATCCTAGTGGACTCCGTGTCTTGTCTTGAAGCCACATCCAGAAAATGCAGATGCTTGGTACAGACTAATTCCCACCTATGACAAGCCTTGACCTGACGACAGGAAAGACTTGAGAACTGCAGACCAGGACGTGGGCATTATGAGATGTGTGGAGGTGACGTTTCAGCCCTTTGGAGCGAGGAATCGCTGCAGCACTTGCCTGCCAGCGCGCAGGCTCTCCCTGTGATGGAGGCGCCGGGCCGGGAGCCAGGCTCCGGCACGTGCACCGCCCTGTCAGGGTCCCCACCTGCGCTCGGCTGGAGCGCGGGGGGAGCCCCGTGCTGGCGTGCGCCTCTCTCTGCTTCTCCAGAAAGAAGGGCACGCCCAGGCTTCGGGGAGGAGTGGAGTCTCACGGAGGGCGCCGGGAGGCGGGGGTCCCTGTGTGAAACCGGGGATCGGCCGCTTCCCATCCTGCTCCGTCCTCCTGCCCGCAGGGCTGCAGCGGCAGGTGGGCCCGGTGGGTCCTCTCGGCCATGAAGTGTCCTTGTCCGTGGAAAGTCACTGGGCATGGAAATAAGTTAGTGAGTGTCTCGGGTGCCCCCGCCCTCTCGGAGAGCTTGGGGGGCATTCTGTGTGCCTCCTGGGGTGTAAGGGGCACGGGAAGGCCAGGACGGGCTGGAGATGGTGCAGGAGGAAGAGCGGTCGCCGGTCCCCGCCTTGTGCTGACAGCGCCCAGCAGGGGGAGGCTCACCGTGGCCATGAATTTCTTACCAGGCCCCGGACATTGCCCTTGTCTGGGGACGTGCGTTTTACTGTCACCGTCTGTGCTGAGCCTGCTGGGAATACACTCTCGGTCTCGGAATGGGCCCAAGAATAACCACGCTCAAGCCTGTCATTCTTCCCATTAGGCGCACGGCACCCAGAGCGGCTTTCTCTGGGCCCCGACAACTTGAATTAGGGTCTCTTCCTCTTCCTACTCGCTGCCGGCCACTGAGCTCACAGTGAAACGGCTTTACCCAATAGCATGCCTCTTTACCCACAATTGCCTCACGCAGGGAACCCGTTCACACCCCATTAAGGAGGGGGTGTCGGATGAAGAGGCCAAGGGTTAGGGTCCTCACTCGGCCTTGTGGCCAGTGAGCCGCATGACCTTGGCGAAGTCCTTTCTCAGCTCCTTTCCCTCTCGAAGCCAAAAGAGGGGCTGGACGAAACCAGAGACTCTTACGAGCTTTTCCAGCTTCTAATTTAATTCAACAAACATTTGCACAGTGTGTGCTCTGTTGCAATCCCCGTGCTAGACAGCTCCCAGCTGTGTAATTTATTTTTTATTCCATTAAAAGCTAGAGTCCGGTAATGTTCATGCAATTTTTAGTATGAAAATTACTGGACTGGGAGCCCCAAGCTTCCGGTTCTGCTTCCAGCGTCATCGTTAAATATCTGTGTAGTCTTGACACAGTGAGCCAGCCGGCTGGGTTTTGGCTCAGGGGTTGAGCATCAACCTATGAGCCAGGAGGTCAGGGTTCAATTCCTGGCAGGGCACATGCCCAGGTTGCAGGCCTGATCCCCAGTGTGGGGAGTGCAGGAGGCAGCAGATCAATGATTCTCTCTCATCATTGATGTTTCTGTCTCTCTCTCTCTCTCCCTTCTCCCTTCCTCTTAAAAAACAAAACAGAACATATCCAGTAGGAAAGTCCAGAAATACACAATTTCTAGGTTTAAAAATGCGCTCTGCTCTGCGTCTCGCCACTGCGTGGGGCCTGGACATGACTGACTGTCAGGAGGTGGGCACTGCACCTCCATCTGCAGCATCTTGGCTGTGGGGCGCTGCCCCTGGGTGCCACGGTGCGTGGTCAGTCACCTTTGTTTTACTTCATAGCAGCCCCAAGTGCAGGAGCAGCGACCCAGATGCCCCAGAGGAGCACAGGGCTTCCTTTCAGGGGCAAGCTAAGTTCAGTTCAGTTAGGAATTTTGTGAGACCAAGTAACTTTTATTACAATATATTGTTATAATCATTCTATTTTATTGTTAGCTATAGTTGACCTCTTACTATGCCTAATTTTGTAAGTTAAACGTTACCCTAGGTCTGCATGTGTTTGGAAAACAACTATCTATAGGGTTTGGTACTATCCGAGGCTTTGGGCATCCACAGGGTCTGGGAACGTGCCCCCTGCAGATAAGGGGGGACGGCGGTATTTCACTGGAACTGGATGCTAACCGCGTTGGCAGGTATGGTCAACCACGTTTTACTGGTGCGAGTTCTGGAAAGGTTCAGTGACAAGTCGGTGAATGCCATTTACTCCCGTCAGCTCCGTCTCCACGCTAACTTGCTCCATTCCGAGATTCTCTCTCTTCTGTGAAAACTCAGCTTGAGTCAGACTCCAACGCCGTCTCTTCGGCTGCTCTAAATTGCCTTTGAATGGAACGTAATGTGTCCGAAGACTCACCTCACGTTTTCTTTCTTGGAAATGTCAACATTCACTCAGCAGAAAACACCGACTTTGTACTCTGTGCCCGCCCAGGTGATCGCCAGGCCCTGGGGTGCAGGCCTCGCCCTAGTGAGAGGCCAGTGCAGAGAGGAACTTGACACCACGCGCTGAGTGCACTGAGCAAGGATGTCCCTGGGAGGAACAGAACGTTGACAAGGAGATGCGGTTGGTCCAGCGCCCCTTCTGACCCAGTCTGACTTCTCTCTACTCACCGGGCTCCCTCCTCTATCTGCTTGGAAAACTTCCTGACTTAATAACGCATGAGGGAGCATCACCCTAATGCACAATCATGCTTTTCCACAAATGACCCTCGCAAACACACCGGTGGCGAACAGCAGCTGCAGAGAGAAGTTGGGACAAGGTCACGGGGATGTGATGCTACACAATGACCCCGTTCCACTTCCCTTCTCATAACTGCGTAAAGAGCGCGTGTGCTCCTGTCACAGGGATGCGCGGCACAGAACGGGAAAGACCCGCTAGATGACCCACTGGCATCTCCCTCCAGGAAGGCTTTCTTTTTAACTGTGATAGGCTTTCGAGGGACTTCCTTCCAAGATGATGGGGATGATGTTGAGGGACAAAGGCACCTCACCACTCAGTGTTTGTATTTGGAAGCTGTACATTGGTACCCGGGGCGGGCAGGGTCGGGGGGTCGCTGTGATGGCCAGAGGATGGGTGGGTGGAGCTCAGAGGAAAGGTGGGGAATTGAGCCAGGGTTAGAGCTGGAATAAATAATCATAGCTGGATAAAAGAAAGGAGCTGATTCGAAATCACGTGGGCAGTTCCAGATCCAGAAAACCAAAGGTATGAGATAGGTGTGATGGAGATAGACACAGATGTGGGTATGATTATTAATATACATTACTATGCGGATATAAATACTTGATGAAGTTCAATCAGCCTGTGAAGTCTTCTGATTCTCTCCCCTTAATATTAAATTCTAATCCTAATCAGGATCATTAAAAACCACCTCCAAGCAATTGCCTTAATGTCTTAATAATTATCTCATATATGTATAATAATTAGTTCAATGATTACTGTATGGCTGGGCAACAAATTTATGGTTGTTGTTATTTAAATAAAGCAATAATGAACATCTTTGGGTAAAAGCTTTAAAAATGTTTACCTGTTTCAGTTCAGTAAATCATTTTCTGGATATATAATTTAAAGGGAAAATCGGAAATGAAGTCAAAGACACATGTTATTGGAATTCAAATGTTTCTGTCTGGACGTGTGTCGGGATTCAAAGAGTGCTGTCTGGTTTCAAAGCTTATGCCACTGACTTTGCCATGTCGCCTTTCTGTGTGCAGACAGATTGGTTCAAAAATAAATACGTGAGAGATCAAAGCAGATGCTGACACATTTGCATTCTTGCTTAGAGCCAAAGCTACCTTCAGCTCATGATACCTAGAAAGGAGAAGAGACTCCAGATCAGATACACTCGAGTCACGCTGTGCCTCTAACACTTACCAGCAAGGTAAACGGAAAGAAGATTTAATCCCCTCGGTATCAGTTGCTCTATCTGTGATTTAAAAATGGTGCTATAATACGCCCTAATCTGTGCAAAGCCCCACGCCAACCTTCCGGGCACAGACTTGGGGCCCAGGAAAATCCATCTGCCCTCCCTCTCCAGGCCTCCGGCAGTGCTATTCGGTGCGTGCGTCTGCGCATTTATCTGTGGGTGTTTATTTTGTGGTAATCACGTTCTTCAGCGCCATTGGTCCCCACAAGGCCCCTGTCTTGTGCTCTACATTTATCCTTCTTATAACCAGAGCTAATGGAGTTTTCCTCCAATGGCTGCATGTTATGTTTGTGTTGCTATAATTTATTATTTTTCTAGACTCTTCGGTGGATTCTTTAGTAACCTATTTTAGACATTTCTTTTCTAATATATGAATTTAAAACTGAATTTCTCCTTTGATTTAGAAGTGTGTTGTTTAAATTAAGATGTTCAGAGACTTTTCAGGTATTCATTTTTAAAAAAAATATCGGCTTCTAATATAATTATACGGGGGGGGGGGGGCAAAAGGGGCTTATAGTTGTGAGTATGTGAAACAGTTTACTCATGTATTATTATTTATTTTTTTATTTTTTATTTTTCTTTTATAGAGAGGAAGAGAGAGGGATAGAGAGTTAGAAACATCGATGAGAGAGAAACATCGATCAGCTGCCTCCTGCACACCCCCTACTGTGTAGGACATGCCCTTGACCAGAATTGAACCTGGGACCCTTC
>NW_005873095.1:15520-19782 GCF_000147115.1 Myotis lucifugus
ACATAAGCGTCCAGAGCACCCGGGGACATGGTCACCGCTCACCTGCACAGGCCCCCCACGACTCAGTCCCGAGGTCTGGTCACCTGCGTTGCTGACACAGCACTTGGGCAGTCTTCTAGTCCTCCGTGTGTCCTGGCCACATGTTGAAAACTACTTCCCTATAAGCACTGACCTAATAATCCCAAACCCGACCGCTCCTACTCTTCACAGGTCCTTCTCGGGGCCTTGGACAGACGTTTTTACATCACTAAGAAAGACTGGTTCAAAGTCAAGTACACACTGGCCTCAGTGTCTTGTCCTGAATCCCAGACACCTGGGCATTATTCCTCACTCCTATTCCCACGCTCTATTACAGGCAGGCGCTGACGGCTCTAAGGGGCGTCTCCGCCCATCCACCCCTCCGCCCATCGAACCCTCCACCCATCGAACCCATCCTCCACTGCCTGGTAGGGAGAGTGATACCAGTTCCATGAGGAACCATCAGCAACACATTGCTGTCCTTTCTCTCAGACCATCTGTGAGGGCAACTCATTTTCATTTAGGAGCAAATAATGAACCGATAGGACAAATGAGACAGAGAAAGGTTTCATATCTGTTTGGGTTTTGTGTGTGTGTGTGTGTGTGTGTGTGTGTGTGTGTGTTGTTTTTTGCATAAACCCAGTCTCAGTAGAAATAGACACAGTAATTAATACATTTGTAATTAGTACAAAACAACTCTAAACATTAAATAAGCCCCCTTCCTCCCTGGTGAAGTGAGCGTGGTCTGAGAGTTAAAAGGCCACCGAGAAAGGAGAGTCTGCAGTAAGTCGGTCCTACTTCTCTCTCATCATTATTCTCTTTCGCTTTTCCTTATGTTAACGATGGTTCATGAAGCACTTTCCTCACGGGTGCCCCATTTTATCACTCACAGCAACCCTCTATCATACGATAGCAAGCGGCACAGTCGGGGAAACCAAACCTCGAGGAGGTGTCTGCCAAGTTAACTCGGTGAGCGAGAGGCAGAAAAGATACGCTAAGCGAAGGCATTTGTTTTCAGAGTTATTGCTCGTGTGTCTGATGAGCAAGATTTTATTCTTTGGCAAGATTTGTAATACACAGTGAAGTATCAAGGGACATGGATCAAAGTGCAGCTTGTTTGCTCGGCAAGAAAGAATAGCGACGGGTCCTGATGTCCCGGGAGAGGGTGAGGATGCTGATGATGTCCTTTCATAGCCCAGGATGATGTCAGATGATGTCAGATGATGGATGCCTCAGACTGAGAGGATCTGAAGGTCACCCAAGGTTGGCACAATAAACAACGATCAACACAAAGATGTAGCGCAGCTCACTGCCGCTGACAACTCCATAATTTTTGTCACGGCCTCCCAGCAAGGCGTCCCGAGTCAGCCATTACTCACAGCTCACGGGTCAGAGGTGAATGTGATTGTGCCGCAGACCCTGACGCCGTCTCCTGGCTGCACCGGACCAGGGCCTGTGCCCTCCACAGATGTTTATCTAAACCCTAAATTCTTCTTGTTATCAAGGAGAGAGTCGAGTTTCTCTCTCTCTCTCTGAGTTATTAGGAATGCTTAAAAATAAAACAGAATTCAAGATTGATGCTCCAAAAATACCAGACACATGACTAAATAATAGCTCCCAAGTATTGCATGTTCGATATGTATTAACAAAAATATGCAAAAATATGCCTTAGTTTCTCATGAAGACGAGTGGAAAAGTGACAGGAACGTGTCAGGTTGGTGTGGAGGGAGGGGTTATACATCTGAAGTTCCCTGCGCGGTGCTGGTCACGCAGGAAATGTCTAAAGGGTGTTCCCTCGCACTGGTTCCTCTTGGTGATGGTTCTCTAAACAATAGTGAGCACTGTGAGATGAGAGAGAGCACACACACGGCGCAGAGGCAGAGCGAGGGCTGAAATGTTTGCAGGAGGAAAGAACCCTCTCTGCTGAATAAACTGTAGGAGGGGCCTTAGGAAGAGAGGGGCAGGCACTTAGGAAATTAGATTGCTTCATAAGCTTCAAGAGAACAGGCCCGAGGCCGTCTTGTTCGTTGCTGTATCCCTGGGGACAGACAGATAGCTCGGTCGTCAATAAATATTTGTCACTTACATGACTGTGAAGGGGGTGGGACATGTTTTCTATAGAGGAATGGCAGGAGCAAGAGGAGGAGGCAGAGGAGAGCAGGGTGCCGAAGGAGACCCTGAGCTGCACTGGGAACTTGTGCAGGGGAGAGGCGGGGATGGAACCGGGAGGTAGTGAAGCGAGATGGGCAGAAAGCCTTGAATGTCAGTCCAAGGTGTTGGAATTTTATTCTGTCAGCAAAGTAAAGCCATGGAAGGCTGGCCATGACTTGGGAGAAATGGGAGTTGGGGAAGGTGAATCTGGCCGTGCAGTGAGGCAGGAATTAAATGAGGGGGCAGGAGGCCAGGGGACGGGCTAGAGGCAGTGCCCAGCACCCAGCCCAGGTGCAGCCCATAATGATGTCCACGTAGGAGCTGTGGCGTCCTACGGCTCTGCTGCCAGCGGCTGCCTCCTGCCGCCAAGGACAGAGAGGGGGATCCATCTCTGCTGCAGCCACGCGGGGAAACCTGTGAACAAGCAATCTGTTCACCCATATGGACCCCACACATTTCATAAATGTGAGTAAATTCACGCTCAACTTGGGCTCCATGTAATTAAATTTAGCAGAGATTCATCATCAAAATTACGCCAATTGCAACTCCCCATTGTAGGACGTGCTTATCAATTAAGTAGAAACACGCACATACTCACACACACAATGATAACCATGTAATTCTCTACCCAAAATTATATACCTGTTCTGTATCCTCCCTGGCACCTTTAATTAACATAACCATAGTCAACCTAACACGCAGTGTCATGAACACGAGGGACGATAATGGCAATATCTAATTACTGTCTCATTCTTGAGGATAAGTGGGGACTATTTGAGATGGAGATGGCCCTCCCTCTTTCTCTCTCTCTTCCTCTCTCTCTGAATAACTTCATGCCTGTCAACCTAAAATATACCCATCAGAAACATATTTCTTATAATTATTCATTCAGTCAGTCATCGTGAAGAATGTTTAAATGTGAGGGTGTACAGTTGTGACAATGTGATGGGATGATCTAGGTTTTGCGGAAATAATATGAATACAAGATTCTTCTCTCCGGGGAATTCCGTCTACTGTGGCTTGTTAACTAATGCTGTGGGAGGCAGGAAGGTTAAGACTGGCTCTAGGAAATCAGTAAGTTTGTATGAAATGCGGTGTATGCGGCCTTGGGTTAGACCGATAGCTGAATAGTCAATAAACATTCATCCATTAAACACATACTTATCATTATTTGTAAATATTTGGAAGATAAAGCTTAGTAATCTTTCAAAATTCAGACCTATCTATGGGCTTGAAAACTAAGGCAGTATTAATAGATATGTTACTTCTACTTGTCATTCAAAAATGTGATTATTCAACACTGGCTATATTCTAGGCACAGTGGTACGTAATATGGACTCAATGATCATTAAAACATGGTCTGCACCCTCAGGAGTTTATGATCTAGTGGGCTTTGTCTGTCAGGCTAAATCGTATTGCACAAACAACTTCACAGTAAGTAACGGTTTATTTCTCAGTGATGCAATATACACATCACAATTCAGCCTCAGCTCCGTGCCATGTAGTTCTCTCTCTATAGAACTATGTTGGCAAGTGTCCACTTGAAATACGGCTGCTCTTGTGGCAGGGAGTGGAGATCTATATACAAAAGAGACACATCACTTCTGCTGACATGTCATTGGCCAGTGCACATCTCACGTCCACCATGAGGCCAGTAGGACAGGGAGGGACCATCATTCCGTAAGAGGAGGCATCTCAGGGAGGAGCTACATTTACCCCAGTGAGTGCTAGGACCACAGACGTGTCCTGGGTTCTCAAATGTATATCATCGTGCACGTACTTACTGGTTGGCAAAATCCTTACACCGGTTGTCCACCAAGAGCTATTATCGTAGGAAAGACCAAGTGCAGACCCATGAAATTACCTCCATCCTCTAATGCCAAGACCAAAATAAAAACAATAGCCCTTCACAAGGTTAATGGTCCAGTGAGAACTGGGGAATTTGTTCTTCCTGACCCCATAATTTTAGGTCCCATCTTTGTAGAGGTCCTGATTTCCAAAGCAGGAAATATTGCATTGGGAAAGGGAGGGGGGGGTGTCACAGTATTTTGCTAAACTTAAAATTATGTACTCTGAGTCAAGTCTCTCTCAAT
>NW_005873095.1:20037-30946 GCF_000147115.1 Myotis lucifugus
CACCACCACTATCATCACAATCATCACCACCACCACCACCACCACCATCATCATCACCACCACCACCATCACCAACGTAATGGACATCACCACCATTTCCTCTGTCACATTTTACTAAGACTTTGGTGTGTCTTATAAATATGCTTATTTCATTTCATGTACAACGATTCTATGACATGGGTGCTATGGTTACCCTCATTTAATAGCTAAGGTAGATGAAGGTTAGTAATTTTTTTTAATTGCTCAAGTTTCGTTAGCCAATAAATAATAGGATTTGGAATTTAGTACAAGAATTCTGATGTCAAAACTCAAGCACGTGACCAGCACATACATTGCCTCTGAGTAATGTCCTCTGCGATGGAAGAAGAGAACAGCAGTGACAAGAGAGAGTTCTACTTGTTTCCCTGCGTCGGGCAGTGGGGGGCGAGTCACAGAGCTTGCGACCAGAAGGTGTGTTTTCTGTGTTCATGTCACTGCCAGTTGACTGTGCGACCTCACAGGAGTATGTTCCCCTCTCTGCCGTGTAGCAGGAAAGGTGAGACAAAAATCCTGTTCGCCTTGCCCGGGACTGGTGAGAAGGATAAAAAAATATATGTGGGGTCATGGTTCGAACTGTAACCTCTGTAGGAATGTAAATTACTATTATTTCTGCTTGGCTTTTCTCTCTCTGAAAAGCTAGCCTTCCCTTACACACACACACACACACACACACACACACAACTTAAATAGTGGCCTCACGTCTATGGCTGGAGGAATATTTTCTACAAAGGATCATCCTAAATATTTTAACTTACCTGCTTTTCAATAATAGGACAATAACCATTTTTAGCCTGATGTCAAAAAAAAAAAAGAAGAAGAAGAAGGCTGTCTCTGATTGGCCAAGGCCCGGAGAGGGAGCTTCCAGAATGTTCCCAGGTCAGGAGGAGGACAGCGATAGGGAGAAGCGAGAGCCCCGTCATTCATCCTCAAGAACCCTTTCCAAAGGGGGAGTTTCTGACTCCTGGGCTGCCAGCAGCTCTCGGTTATTCAGGCCACGAATTGCCAGGCCCTTCATTTCACAGAGGAAGGGGATTAAGGGGGGAGCTTGGGACGCCGCCAGGTACAGGGGGCTCGTCCTTTAGGAACAGAAAGGACTCGGGGCCGGCACGGAAGACAGACCCCTGGTGATACCGCCTGGTGTGTTCATAAAGGACTGAGCTTCTGGGGGCCGCTGGGTGCGCGATGCCGGCTTTTCCCAACGGGCTGTGCGGGGCTGTGCACGCCCTCCTGGGTCGCCCTTGACTTACCCTTGGGGCCTCATTGAGGACACACGGCTGCTCTGGACGTTGGAGAAGAATTGGCGCCATTCCACGGATCCCTGCCCACCCCCTTGACACAGAGCTGCTCACTGCACATCCTTGTGGAGGGAGCGGTGGCCTCCTGCCCTGTACGAGCGAGGGTCATGGGGACTGGGACATGGGGAGCTGCCAGAGCAGCCGGCTGTCCCTTTGCCCTGTGCGACCCTGCCCAGCATGTCCCGGTGTGTCCCGCTTCCCGCTCATCACTCGGGCAGAGAGTGCGTCCTTCCCACCCCGGGAGCAGGACAGGCCTGGCCCAGCTTAATCCGAGGGGACAAGCGGGCGGATTCTGCCGAGTTTGCCCGTGACCCTCAGCCAAGCTCCCCGGGTTCAGACAGGCACCTGCTCCCCAGAGGGAAGTGCTCTGATCTCTTATTTCCCCACGTGGAGCAGGAATGACGTGCCTGGAATCCACGATTCGTATCTTCTTCTCCCGTGTTGAACCCTGAGAGAGAGACTGCACCCTCTGACTGCAACAGGCAAATCTGATTTCTGGCGCGGGAAGGAGATCTCGGGGTGTGGAACCTGACCTGTTATCTCCCCCTGTTGCCAAGTGAATAATGTGTCTCGCAGGCAATCGCGCTTGTATCTTATATGCCTGATGTAAGAAAAATGGTCCCCAGTCACGGAATGCTAATGGTTTCTGTTCTCCCCCGAACGTAAAGAGGGAAGAACGGTTCTATGCCTTGTGAGAGTGGGTCCAACTTCAGGTTCTTAAAGGGGAGCTTCACATTTCCCACAACACCCCCCAATAAACGTTGGTCCCCAGGGGCCTCCGTGGTGGCTGAACCTGAGGCTCCATCGTCTCTGTATAAAGGGCCGGACTCCTCAGAGAGAGAGCTCGGCTGTATGTGGCCTGATGGCTGTGACTGTGGCCTCTGAGGCCTTTGGGAAAGTTACAGCCTTTCGTTCCTCCCGGGCGCTGCTGTAAATTCTACAAGTTGTAAAACAAGGCCGGCGTTGGTGACCTTAGAGACAGTGTGGGTGACGCTCCCGTCAGAGTCCTAGGAGAGCCTTCTCCAGGCCCTGGGGACCGAGGCAGGGGACAGCGGGGGCCGACAGGGGAGGCGCCCAGGGGAAGGAAACGCGGCCTGGTCTGTGGGTGCCGTGGCCTCGAGCCCACCGTCAGGACTAATTCGCTGCACTGGCCACTGCGGGCAGCTGGCCTCCGGTTGTGGGAAAGAGACCCTGTGGGTTAAGCCACGGCACATGGTACTTTGTTATGCAGCCCAGCAAACCGACTGTCACTGTGGCCGGTGCCACCACCTCCAGGACGCGAGCACCCACCACAGGGGCACAGCCTCCAGCGACCCAGGCCTCTGAGACCGGCAGGAAAGGGGGACCTTCCATGGGCGTGGGGACAGCGTCTGCCTCGCCTGCTCTCCCCTCCCTCCTCACAGCAGAGCACGGGAGTGAGCAGGAGGCCCGGGAGACGGGCTCTGGCCTGACGGTCCGTACCCTGCGAGGCCGAGGCCGGCAAGGCCACTGCTGTGTCTACACTGCGCTCGCTCCCGGGGAAGCGGAGTTAACCAGGGGCCTCCCGGGACGGCTCCGGGGGGTGACAGACAGCAGAGCTTTGCTGACCATGAAGTGCCCACAGATGCAAGGCGTCCCTCTTTTTATTTTCACTCCTGTTTTCATTTAACAAAACCTATGGGAGGGGTGGGGGCCAGGACAGAATGCACTGATGAATCAGCTGCGCTGATGAATGCCACCTGCCTCCACCATCATCATCTTCAGTTGTTTCCACTGCAGACACCCTGTGAGCAGAGTAACGGAGTTTGAATTGCTTGTGTCTCCCCCACCCCCCGCCCCCCCTCACCCTCACGGCTCCACGCAAGGAGACGCTCACAGCTGCTGGTGATGACTCCTTGTTTTGCCTCCCACGGGTACTGGGTGCCTGTGCCCAGCCCAGGGGAGCCCCACAAGCCATCACTTCCCACCCAGACAGGGATAAAGCCACGCAGCCGCCCGCCTCGCTTAGGGAAGGGCTCCTTCCCCTCCGACAGGGAGATGCTGTTCTCGCGGGCCCTCCCCAAGGGGGGTGTGTCTGAATTAACTCCGAGTCCCCACTCGCCCCGGCTGCCACTTACCGGAGGCTCCGCTGCAGGGGCGGAGGGGGGGCTCTGTGACCTCACAGCGCAGAGCCCGGAGATGGGCATCGCGTGTACACAGCGCAGCTCACATGTCAGATGACTCCTGACCCGCTAAGCGTTTCACCAGGGCGGCCTTTTCGAGACTAACACACCGATGAGGTGAGAATTAGTATCGTCTCTTTTCACAGGTGCGGTCGTTTGGAAACGTGGGGATGTCAGACACGGTGCCGGGGGCCAGGCGGGCCTGTCTGCCCTCCCGAAGCCTGGGGGCTGCGTGCGCCGTGGCCAGGGGGGAGTAACAGAAACGCTCGGGCATCAGAGGCCACGTGCCCATCTGCAGTGCTGGCCTCTCCCTCCGGGAGCCCAGGCCACGTGGGACATGTCTGGCCAGCCCGGGTGGGCCATGCGGGAACGCCCCCCCCTCCCCTGTCCTCCTTCGGTCCCTCCCAGGGAGGGACAGACCACGCAGCTCCGTCTCAGCTGTCAGGCCGGGCTCCTCTGAGCCCCAGGACACTTGCCATGTGCCTCTGGCTTCCTTCTGTCAAGTCCACTCACCCCTCAAGCAAGACCTACGTCGCCTCTTGCATGGAGCCCGCACTGTTCCCCGGAGGCCCTGGCGCAGCCTTTGTCCTCAGTCCCCACTCAGCCACTTCACCTGCCTCAGCGCCGGGACCACTAGTGCCTGGCCATTGAAATGTCTCAGGTGCAAATCAGACACAGCTCATAGTGACCCCCATCGGAGTGGTCCCTTCAAGCCCCCTGTCACCCCTGCTCTGTGTTCGGTTGTGGGGACAGTGGGATGGG
Organism: Myotis lucifugus; assembly: GCF_000147115.1. Lineage (NCBI taxonomy): Eukaryota > Metazoa > Chordata > Mammalia > Chiroptera > Vespertilionidae > Myotis > Myotis lucifugus. Next base: position 24,275 of record NW_005873095.1, read on the forward strand.
GAATTAAGGGACTCGAAGGAAGTGAGTCCTCTTCAGATTCTCCCACACTTTCCTAGCAGCTCCGACACCTGTCGCAGCCTAGAGCAGCGGTCAGTAAATTATGGCGTTCCAGCCAAATCCTGCACACTACCTGTTTTTACAAATAAAGTTTTATTGCAACACCCATTTACATAATAGTCTGTGGCTGTGGCTGTCCCATTTTTCAGATGAGAAAGTAAGATTGAAAGAACACAATGAATAAGTCACTGGTTCTGAATGACAGCAGTTAACTGCTGAGTTAGGAGAAAACCACATTTCCGACTCCGAGCCGTCTCCTCTCCAGTGGGACTGAAACAAAGGAGGCCTCGTCTTCTGCTCATTTGCATTTTTCTAAAGAACATTCTGCCTGCCTGTTAGATACAGAGGCCTTTATTACACTGTGAGAAAAGTAGATGAAGAGCCGAGATTTCAGACGCCAGCAGAAGAGTTTACATTCATTTAATGAAATAGATGGTGGAGCTGCTCTTGGCAGAACCAAATTAATCGAGAATACATGGGGGGGGGGGGGCGGGGCGGGGAGGCCATGGATGGCACACACAGCAGTCCACGGGGCTTTGTGGTTAGATGACAGGGGACTGAGTGATGGGAAAACCACACCGTCTGGAGGATTTTGACAAAATGGGTGGACTGGACTCAAGTTTATGCCAAAGCTCCATTTCCATTATGTTAAGAATGTTTAAGTTCTCATCATCTCTGTTAGACATCAGACCAATGTTTCCTTTAAATATGATGTATATTAAGACATAAGAGATGACTTGTATTTAGTCAAAGTACGTTAATATTCAGCAGTCCTCTATCCTTTCATCCATCCAGGCCACCTGTTGGTTCACGCCACAGGTGTTTCTGGAAATCGTCTTCCACAGGCTCACCAGCCCTCGGCATCATGTTCTTCAAGGCGCCTCCTCAGCAGCCCCTGAGGAGGCCCGTGTCTTTCTTGGAGTTTTCTGACGCCACCATAGTCTGGGCCACGGCAAGCCTCGTGGAATGCTGGTCCATGGGCCTGTTGAGCTGTAGGCCCTGTCCCAGGTGTGGGGCCTCCAGCGAGGATGGCAAAGGTGTGGTCCTTGAGCACCAGGACATCGCTGCTTGAGGCAGATCCCGTCCCTCTCGCCGTCGCAGAGATGAAAGGGGGAAGGCCGCTCTGGCTGTGCAGATAGAGACTCATCCCCAAGGAAGAACGAAATTACAATCCTGACCCTCTCAGCCCGTGTGTGGCCAAGTGCAGTGCCCCGATTACTTCCATCCTGACTCTCAGAGGCCTTGACAAGCAACAAGTGGGGACCATGCTGGGACTCGATTTTTCCCCTGGCTGGGCTCCGGGCACGTTGGGTAAATGGAAGGCTGCTGCCTGCCCCCGAGATCCAGGCTGAGGAAATAAAGTGAAATTGGCAAGTACAACATTTCAAATGAATTCCAGCCACTACCTTCAAAGCCACGAGAGTCAAACCGATATATTAGGTTCCCAGGAGATAGCCCAGGTGCTCAGCGTATATTAATTGGCCCTGTCACTCTGAGTCCCATTACATACAGATGTACTGAATCTCTATTCCAATTCAGCGCACAGTTATTAAAGGCTGCTCCTCGTCTGTCCCTTCCTTCATCCTCGTACACTGTTTCCATGTGCCTGACTATGCCTGGCTGGAGAAACAGGTTCGGGCTTAGCCAACAGGGCCCTGCCCCGAGGAAGCTCATAACCTAGTGCAGTGGTCGGCAAACTCATTAGTCAACAGAGCCAAATATCAACAGTACCACGATTGAAATTTCTTTTGAGACCCAAATTTTTTAAAGTTAAACTATATAGGTAGGTACATTGTTATTAACTTCATTAGGTTACTCCCAAGGCTTAGGAAGAGCCACACTCTAGGGGCCAAAGAGCCGCATGTGGCTCACGAGCCGCAGTTTGCCGACCACGGACCTAGTGAATGACCCATGCGGTAGACTGTCACTCAGCTAATCAGTGGAGACTCGACAAACGCAAGAAAGGACAACACTGAGTGTGACAAGGATGCATCACTAGGCGTCCTCGTCCAGGCTGGTGGCAGCAGCTGCCTCTCTGAGGACAGGAGGTGCAGCAAAGGACATGGGGGTGGGTTGAGGGGAGCCAGGCGAGGAGGTGGGCTCTCTGGCTGGTGCTGGTGGCCGTGGGCCGACAGGTAGAGACGGGGAAGCCCGTGGTGAGCTTTATCAGCCATGATGGCTTCAGAGGCAAATAGAAGGAATCTTCAGCTCCAGCCAGAATCCAAGCTCTGAGCAGGGCTGAAGTCAGCACCCCAAAGAGGACAGAACGGGGGGCCGTGGACAAGCCAAACTCTGGTGGGGACGCAGGGTAAGTGCTGCCTTAGCTTCAGCGGCGTCCACGACTCACGCCACGCGCGGAGCGTGCAGCTGGACGGAGGACCCGTGGAGAGCGTCGTCCGCTTTGATCCCGGAAATGCTCTGCTATCCCCGTTCTTCCATCGTGGGCTGTGATCGCTAGATTAGCAGCCGAACCTCTCGCTCTCGGCTTGATCACCTTTAGAGTGGGGAGGAGTCGCAGCTGCGTGCCATGCGTTTCAGAATTGAATGCAATAATGCAGACGATGAATTTGATGTACGACAGATAATCGATGTATATTTCTTCCTCCTTCCTCGACGTTCCATCCATCTTGCCCCAGAGAATGGGGACACATTCATTCCCGCAGCTAAGCAGAACCCATGGAGGCTCAGAGGCAGCGCTGGGTCTGAAAATTGGGAGGGAGGGCACGCAGAGGGCATATCCCACACAGCGCCCTGGAGAGGAGAGAATAATTTAGCACTGGGGACAGAAAGCCACCCAGGGTGCAGGCACAGAAGCCACCCAGGGTGCGGGCACAGAAGCCACCCAGAGCGTGGGCACCGGTGCCGGCATGTTGTGTGTGATCAGAGCGTGTGGGGTGAGGTGGGAGCTGGAGGGCAGAGGAGGCAGGTCTGGCCTGGTTAAGGGCGGCCCCCATGCTCACCTCCGAGTCAGCCTTCCAGTTGCTGGCCATTGCTTCTTACGAGACCAAGTTCATTGTGTTTCTTTCTTCAACAGGGATTCCCCTCAGGTGGTCACTCAGAGGTCATGCAAAGAGGCTGCAGTCCAACCCCGCTGCTCACCCAGTGCCCAGACCCGTGAAGGCCACCTGGCCTCACCGGAGAGCCCACCGAAGCAGCACGCGCCAGCCCCCAGGTAAGGGGACTTACTCAGCGACGGCGAGGCACATGCGTTGTCCGGTGGCCGTACCAAGGACAGAAACATGGAGTCTGGTTTTGCTCTCATTTCAACAGTTTATAAAAATACATGATGCGGTCATGTCCTAAGGAGAGGGCAGAGGTCATGGGGAGGAGGGGGCGGAGAATCCCAAGGACACCTTGTGATGGACTCCAGAGGCATCAGGAAGCCCGCCTGTGGGGAGGGGCTTGCGGAGGAGCAGGGGTCTGGCCTTGGATCCTCCCGGGCAGTGTCGGTACTTTCAGTGCGATGTGGGCCCTGAGGAGTGGATGCAGCTGCCGGGAAGGCGAGTGACCCGGGATCACTGGCACGTGGGTTTGGGGCGGGGAGGGGGGTCGTCTGGCTTGAGATGAGGCTGAGAACAGAGAGGCAGGGGAGAAAGGGCCCCATTTCATGCTCCAGTGTTGGGACCTCATCTACAGGTGAGCAGGAGGAAGAGGTCTTTCAAGCAGGGACTTATGTCTTTGAAAGACGATGTTCCGGCCGCGTAGGAAGGCAGGACTGCGAGGCTGCAGCCGGGACCAGCTCGCAGACATCTGTAAAGATCCGGGGAAACCAGAGGAGTCCCAGCCATGCGTAGGGAGTGATGAGGAGCCACAGGAGAACCCGGAGAAGCAGGAGCAGCCCCAGAGTCGGGCTCATCCGCCACCTCAAGTGGCTTCTGCTTTGAGCGAGAGCATTTTGAGGCTGGAACAGCCAGGCTCTGGGATGGGGAGGCAGCGTGGAATCTATCCAGTTCGTGTAGAAATGGTCCCCTAAGTAAATGGTCATGTGTGTGCATGTGTGTGTGCGCGCTCGCGTGTAGGAGAGAATCCTCCCGGTCCAGCTGCTACCGGGCGAGGCAGGCCGTTGTTTGTGACTGTACCAGAGTTCCGAGTCCATCGGGGCTCCTTTGCTTCCTTTGAGTTTCAACTTAAACGTCACTTTCCTGCAAAGGTTTCCTTACCCCCCCTTTATAACGTAAAATCTATGCTCATATTCCCCATTTCAGCTTCTCCTGTGTTCCCTTCACAGCATGTGTGAAGCTCACAGTGACTTTAAGGGCACAAACACGAGCCTGTCCGTTAGAATGTGTTTTTTAGACTAGAAAACAAATGTATAAAGGCGGACATCGGGCTGTTTTTCTTTCATTGTAATTGTTGTTGTTCAGGTTTGTCCCTGGTTGCCTGACGTTGCTCATGGTACTTAGTCATTCAGTGGGTAGTTGTTGGGGAAAACAGCAACAATAAGGAAAGGAGGAGGGAGGGAGGGAGGGGAATGCAGACCCCCTGTTCATCTGGATTAACAGGTTTTAGCCAAAGTCCTTTATTGCAAGGGAGAAAGGAAGGGAGGAGGAGAGGAAGCAGGAGAGGAGGGATGAAAATCTCACAAACCAATGGAGGAACTGAAAAAGAAAAGAGGGAAGGCAGGCAGGTGGGCACTTCAGTTAACAATATAATGGAGCCTCTAGAACTCCGTGTGTTGGGCCTCATGAGCTGCATTAATAATCAAGGATTTCTGTGTGATAAACAAAGCACGTTATAAACAATACTCTGCACATGGGCGACCTTGAGCTCTTCCCGGCCTGGCTCCCCAAGGCCACCTCCCCCGCCACGCCTGGAACCCGTGGCCGCTCTCTCTCCTCGGACCCGGACCCGACTCCCCGACCCTCTGCAGGGAGGCCCTCTCTGTACTCTGGGTCCCATTCCCACTCACTCTCCCAGACTTCCCCCAGGACTTCCCAGTGATGCCAGTTCCGCCACCTTCTGAGCTAGCACCCCGCCCCCTGCATTTCCATGGGGTTCCCTGTGCTGTGGAGGAGGAAGCAGGGGGCAGGAAGCCACTGCCCCGATCACGTGGTTTGCAGGGACCTGTGTGGGAGCCCGTCTCTGCACGTGGTGGTGAGCTCCCTGGGCTGCAGGTCGGTTCATTAGAGCAGCAGCACTTTGCAGGGGAGCCGGTAGCTGTCAGCACCGAGTCCGTAAGTGCAAAGGCGATTGAATAAGTGGGCGCTGGGAGCCATAAGCGCATGGTCACCGAGCACAGGCGCTTCCTGGGAGACCTCCGTCCCCTCCCAGCGCCCGCACCACAGCAGGAGCAGGGGGGCACGCAGGTCCTCTGGAAGCTGTGGCTTCTGGGTTGGCTTCTGTGGTGGTTATTTCTCGACATGAGATCCACTTGCGCTAGGGCTGGGGGCCCAACCAGACTGCGAACAAGAGTATTTGATTCCTCGGGGAAGAACAGGGACTGCTCCAGAGACGTCACTGCTGGGCGAGGGCCACGCTCCAACTTTGCTGTGACGGTTTCCTGTAAGGAGCTGAGTGAACGAGCAACCTTCTCCTGAGACTGCGAACGAACACGCGGTTCGGCTTCGTCTGCAAACTGAATGTCAGCTGACTTCCCAACACACAGGGAGGCTCGAGTCCGTCCTTCGTGACCAGTCGAGCGACTCGGAGGACAACAGCCTCAAGAATCCTCAGAGGACCGGGCCGGCGAGGGCGCTGCTGTCACCTGCAGGCCAGAGTCCAGAGACTGTACCCGGCACCCACAGCCCGTGAGAGGGGGCCCTGGCTGGCCCAGTCACTGAAAGACTTGATTGGATCCCTGCGTATTTCTAAGGAAGGGTGGAGTGCATTCCCGGTGGAGAGAACACGGGATAAAGGCAGGAACGTGAGCCAAGTTCCAGTTCAGCGAATCAGGATCCTCATCCCTGCATCCATGGGAGCGGTTAAGGAAGCAGCGAACGCCCTCCATTCGGTGATGCACAGGGAGCAAGACAGACAGACCTTCCTCTCAGGCAGCCACAGGCGGCCTATCACCAGGTGGCCCGGCACCTTCCTGAGAGTCAGGCTCTCGCCTCGGAAGCAGGAAGCGCGGCGGCAGGACGCGCAGGCACGTGTGGAGCCTAAACGAGAGGGCGCGTGTGCATCGGGTGGTAAAGTGTGCTCTTCATGCTCCGTGGGGCATGAGCTCACAGATGTTACAGTCCAGCGGGAGCTGGAGACAGATCACGTGGAGAAAGAACTGGTGAGACTCTCACAAAATGTGGAAGGAACGAGCGGACGGAGTGGGGACTGGGGGGCTCTGCGGTGGGGGGGTGGGGGAAGGACCTTGGGGATGATGCTAGTGCGAAGCCCAGGCTTCGAGTCCCACTCCGCCTGGGTGTGGTGCGCACGGTCCTGTAAGGAAATCTGGATGTGCTTTCCTATACCTCCTGCGAAGCAAGGAAGGTTTTTTTATTTGCTGACCAACCCTTTCTCCCGGGCCCTTGTGGTATAGCACACACTCGACTATCTGGCAGTTGACTTTGCCACGGATTTGAGCGTTTATATATTTATATATTTTTTTTTTTTGATTTTAGTGTGTTCTTTGCTGCTGTTTCTTGAGCTAGATGAATCGTGACAGAGCGATTGGTACAGGAT
>NW_005873096.1:0-5373 GCF_000147115.1 Myotis lucifugus
TATTAGGCTGAGAATTCCGATGGTAGTCCCTACGGTTGTCTAGCTATGTCTATGGAACACTTGAATTACCAGTAAATGGAGCAGTAATATCTAAAACAGAGTGCGAATACACTGAAAACTCACTTTCAGACAGCTGGGAAATGATGAGCGCACAGTTCACATTTAAAATTCCTGTTTAAAGACCAGCGTTTCTAAATGAATCTAATCATGAAACTCAAGAATTCATGCTTCTAGAGCTCAGAACAATATGGGAATGTGTTTACTAGTCTTAGATTTCACAATGATTGTCCCTGAAATTGCCTAGATATGTCTATGGAACCCTTGAATTACAAGTAAATGGAGCAGTTATATCTAAAGCAGAGTGCAAATGCACTGAAAACTCACTTTCAAACAGCTGGGAAATGCGGAGTATATTGTTTACATTTAAAACTCCGGTTCACTGACTAGACTTCTAAAGGATTCTAGTTAAAATCTTCAAGAATTCAGCTTATAGAGCTCAGAACACTATGGGAATGCGGTTATTAGTCCGAGAAGTCATAATGATAGACCTTGGAATAGTCTAGATATGTCTACGGAACACTTCCATGATAAGGAAATGGAGCCATCATATAAAAGAGGAGGGGCAAATCCACTGAAAACTCACGCTCAAACAGCTGGGAAATGACCAGTATACTGATTACTATTAAAAATCCGGTTTATTGAATTCTATTCACTGAAGAAAAAAAAGTATAATATGAATTTGAGATTATAGAGCTCAGAACACTTTGGGGATGTGTGTATTAGTATTTTAATTCACAATTATAGATCCGGGAATTGTCTTGACGTGTCTGTGCATCACGTGAATTACAAGTAAATGGAGCCTTAATACCTGAAGGACAGCAATAAAACAATGAGAATTCTCCTTCAAACACATGTGAAATGATGAGAGTACTGTTTCCATTTATAATTCCGGTTCAATGACTTAGCTTTTCTAAATGAATCTAATTATAATACGAGTTCAAGCTTATAGAACTAAGAACTATATGGGAATGTGTTTACTAGTCTTAAATTTCATGATGATTGTCTCTGAAATTGTCTACATATGTCTATGGAACACTGGAATTACCAGTAAATGGAGCAGTAATATCTAAAGCAGAGTGCAAATACACTGAAAACTCACGTTCCACAGCTCCGAAATGATAAGTATAGTGTTTACATTTAGAACTCTGGTTCAATGACCTGATTTCTAAAGATTCTAGATAAAATCTTTAGGAATTCAGCTTATAGAGCTCAGAACGCTAAGGAAATATGGTTATTACACTAAGAATTCAAAATCATAGACCCTGAAATTGTCTATATATGTCTATGGAACACTTGAATGGCAAGTGAAAGGAGCGGTAATATCTAAAGGAGAGTAACAATACACTGAAAACTCACGTTCCCACAGCTGTGAAATGACGAGCATTCAGGTTACATTTATCATTCCGGTTCAAAAACTTAGCTTTCCTAAAGGAAAGGAATTATAATACTTATCCATTCAAGTTTCTAGAGCTAAGAACACTATGGGAATGTGGTTATTAGTATTAGAATTGACAATGATAGACCCTGAAACTGTCTAGATATTTCTATCGAACACTTGATTTACAAGGAAATGGAGCTGTAATATCTAAAGCAGAGTGCAAATACACGGAAAACTCACGTTCAACAGCTCGGAAATGAGGAGAATAGTGTTTACATTGGTAACTCCTGTTCAATGACATGATTTCTAAAGGATTCTAGTTAAAATCTTTAAGAATTCAGCTTATACAGTTCAGAACAGAATGGGAATGTGGTTATTAGTCTGAGAATTCACAATGATAGTCCCTACAGTTGTCTAGCTATGTCTATGGAACACTTGAATTACAAGTAAATGGAGCAGTAATATCTAAAACAGAGTGCAAATACACTGAAAACTCACTTTCAGACAGCTGGGAAATGATGAGCGCACAGTTCACATTTAAAATTCCTGTTTAAAGACCAGCGTTTCTAAATGAATCTAATCATGAAACTCAAGAATTCATGCTTCTAGAGCTCAGTACAATATGGGAATGTGTTTACTAGTCTTAGATTTCACAATGATTGTCCCTGAAATTGCCTAGATATGTCTATGGAACCCTTGAATTACAAGTAAATGGAGCAGTAATATCTAAAGCAGAGTGCAAATGCACTGAAAACTCACTTTCAAACAGCTGGGAAATGCGGAGTATATTGTTTACATTTAAAACTCCGGTTCACTGACTAGACTTCTAAAGGATTCTAGTTAAAATCTTCAAGAATTCAGCTTATAGAGCTCAGAACACTATGGGAATGTGGTTATTAGTCTGAGAAGTCATAATGATAGACCTTGGAATTGTCTAGATATGTCTACGGAACACTTCCATGATAAGGAAATGGAGCCATCATATAAAAGAGGAGGGGCAAATCCACTGAAAACTCACGCTCAAACAGCTGGGAAATGACCAGTATACTGATTACTATTAAAAATCCGGTTTATTGAATTCTATTCACTAAAGAAAAAAAAGTATAATATGAATTTGAGATTATAGAGCTCAGAACACTTTGGGGATGTGTGTATTAGTATTTGAATTCACAATTATAGATCCGGGAATTGTCTTGACGTGTCTGTGCATCACGTGAATTACAAGTAAATGGAGCCTTAATACCTGAAGGACAGCAATAAAACAATGAGAATTCTCCTTCAAACACATGTGAAATGATGAGAGTACTGTTTCCATTTATAATTCCGGTTCAATGACTTAGCTTTTCTAAATGAATCTAATTATAATACGAGTTCAAGCTTATAGAACTAAGAACTATATGGGAATGTGTTTACTAGTCTTAAATTTCATGATGATTGTCTCTGAAATTGTCTACATATGTCTATGGAACACTGGAATTACCAGTAAATGGAGCAGTAATATCTAAAGCAGAGTGCAAATACACTGAAAACTCACGTTCAACAGCTCCGAAATGATAAGTATAGTGTTTACATTTAGAACTCTGGTTCAATGACCTGATTTCTAAAGATTCTAGATAAAATCTTTAGGAATTCAGCTTATAGAGCTCAGAACACTAAGGAAATATGGTTATTACACTAAGAATTCAAAATCATAGACCCTGAAATTGTCTATATATGTCTATGGAACACTTGAATGGCAAGTGAAAGGAGCGGTAATATCTAAAGGAGAGTAACAATACACTGAAAACTCACGTTCCCACAGCTGTGAAATGACGAGCATTCAGGTTACATTTATCATTCCGGTTCAAAAACTTAGCTTTCCTAAAGGAAAGCAATTATAATACTTATCCATTCAAGTTTCTAGAGCTAAGAACACTATGGGAATGTGGTTATTAGTATTAGAATTGACAATGATAGACCCTGAAACTGTCTAGATATTTCTATCGAACACTTGATTTACAAGGAAATGGAGCTGTAATATCTAAAGCAGAGTGCAAATACACGGAAAACTCACGTTCAACAGCTCGGAAAGGAGGAGAATAGTGTTTACATTGGTAACTCCTGTTCAATGACATGATTTCTAAAGGATTCTAGTTAAAATCTTTAAGAATTCAGCTTATACAGTTCAGAACAGAATGGGAATGTGGTTATTAGTCTGAGAATTCACAATGATAGTCCCTACAGTTGTCTAGCTATGTCTATGGAACACTTGAATTACAAGTAAATGGAGCAGTAATATCTAAAACAGAGTGCAAATACACTGAAAACTCACTTTCAGACAGCTGGGAAATGATGAGCGCACAGTTTACATTTAAAATTCCTGTTTAAAGACCAGCGTTTCTAAATGAATCTAATCATGAAACTCAAGAATCCATGCTTCTAGAGCTCAGAACAATATGGGAATGTGTTTACTAGTCTTAGATTTCACAATGATTGTCCCTGAAATTGCCTCGATATGTCTATGGAACCCTTGAATTACAAGTAAATGGTGCAGTAATATCTAAAGCAGAGTGCAAATGCACTGAAAACTCACTTTCAAACAGCTGGGAAATGCGGAGTATATTGTTTACATTTAAAACTCCGGTTCACTGACTAGACTTCTAAAGGATTCTAGTTAAAATCTTCAAGAATTCAGCTTATAGAGCTCAGAACACTATGGGAATGTGGTTATTAGTCCGAGAAGTCATAATGATAGACCTTGGACTTGTCTAGATATGTCTACGGAACACTTCCATGATAAGGAAATGGAGCCATCATATAAAAGAGGAGGGGCAAATCCACTGAAAACTCACGCTCAAACAGCTGGGAAATGACCAGTATACTGATTACTATTAAAAATCCGGTTTATTGAATTCTATTCACTGAAGAAAAAAAGTATAATATGAATTTGAGATTATAGAGCTCAGAACACTTTGGGGATGTGTGTATTAGTATTTGAATTCACAATTATAGATCCGGGAATTGTCTTGACGTGTCTGTGCATCACGTGAATTACAAGTAAATGGAGCCTTAATACCTGAAGGACAGCAATAAAACAATGAGAATTCTCCTTCAAACACATGTGAAATGATGAGAGTACTGTTTCCATTTATAATTCCGGTTCAATGACTTAGCTTTTCTAAATGAATCTAATTATAATACGAGTTCAAGCTTATAGAACTAAGAACTATATGGGAATGTGTTTACTAGTCTTAAATTTCATGATGATTGTCTCTGAAATTGTCTACATATGTCTATGGAACACTGGAATTACCAGTAAATGGAGCAGTAATATCTAAAGCAGAGTGCAAATACACTGAAAACTCACGTTCAACAGCTCCGAAATGATAAGTATAGTGTTTACATTTAGAACTCTGGTTCAATGACCTGATTTCTAAAGATTCTAGATAAAATCTTTAGGAATTCAGCTTATAGAGCTCAGAACACTAAGGAAATATGGTTATTACACTAAGAATTCAAAATCATAGACCCTGAAATTGTCTATATATGTCTATGGAACACTTGAATGGCAAGTGAAAGGAGCGGTAATATCTAAAGGAGAGTAACAATACACTGAAAACTCACGTTCCCACAGCTGTGAAATGACGAGCATTCAGGTTACATTTATCATTCCGGTTCAAAAACTTAGCTTTCCTAAAGGAAAGCAATTATAATACTTATCCATTCAAGTTTCTAGAGCTAAGAACACTATGGGAATGTGGTTATTAGTATTCGAATTGACAATGATAGACCCTGAAACTGTCTAGATATTTCTATCGAACACTTGATTTACAAGGAAATGGAGCTGTAATATCTAAAGCAGAGTGCAAATACACGGAAAACTCACGTTCAACAGCTCGGAAATGAGGAGAATAGTGTTTACATTGGTAACTCCTGTTCAATGACATGATTTCTAA